>NC_051849.1:145034004-145337332 GCF_905115235.1 Hermetia illucens
CTTCCGAGGGCATCTTTCATGTTCAAAGTTTGTTACGCTATACATTGTAACAAGGCAGATATTCGCCTCGACTTTTTATCGAAACCATTAACCGCGAATGCGAACGAAGCATTGAGGGCGCTTTTTCTTTACAAAGAGGCGAAAACTTAAGAAAAGTTGTCGCATTTGAAGTGGTGAAATTGAGGTAGTAGTACAGTGTTGCCCTTGAAACTTCAACGTTATGTGATAATTTTTTTTACAAGAAAATTTTAATATGATTTAGATCGGAGCCTGGCTTATGCCCTGTGCTTTGGGGCTTGAAAGTCTTCTTTACTTGTCATAAGACGTGATCTAGTAACCTGCAAATTTTGAACTTTTACTGCTACCGAAACGTTAACAACGCCTCAGATAGAGACTGATCTCACAGCAACGACCTTTGACTGTCAAAAACGGACTATGATTGGTTTCTGGGATGTTCGCACGCTCCTTGATAACAGTAGCGAGGGTTCTCAGAAGGTTCGCTTTCTCCAACTGCGCAGTAAAATGATGGGATTCTGGAGAGTACTCCTCTTTCTCTTGCGGCAATGTTCTTTTGTACTCCTCAAAGCTAGATGGTAATATGCGTGAATCTGGTGTAACCTGGGTGCTAGTTTTTGACGTACTACAAGATTCCGGTCCAGGTTAAGGAGCATTGAAACTGTACAACGCTACGCAGCAACGGAGACTTCCGATTGAGATGGAGAGGGATGCTTACTACGAGCATATCAACGCGACATTGTCATCGAGATGAGTGATTTGAATGCCAAGGTGGGAACTAACAACAGCTTGCTCGGACATGCGATGGAGAAACATGGTCTTCGCGACCGGAACGGTAATGGTGAGAAGTTCGTGGATCGCTGCAACTTCGACCGCCTCGTCATTAATAACAATAATAATCGTTGGCGCAACAATC
Organism: Hermetia illucens; assembly: GCF_905115235.1. Classification (NCBI taxonomy): domain Eukaryota; kingdom Metazoa; phylum Arthropoda; class Insecta; order Diptera; family Stratiomyidae; genus Hermetia; species Hermetia illucens. Next base: position 145,034,936 of record NC_051849.1, read on the forward strand.
CATATTGGATCAAGGTCTTGAAGTGTGTTAGAGCACTTCATTCAAGACCGTAGCGGTACACTACAGCACACTGTAGGAGGCAATGTGGTCAGCATGGCGCTCGGCCGAAATTATTACCCTGATTTGACTCAGGTACTCATTCACGATTACAAATCCCTCTGCCACCAGTGAGATTTAAACCGCGACCTTTCGCTAAGATAACCCAGCGCTCTAACTACTTGAGCCATCCGGACATTGGTAGCACATTATCACTCGACCACGAAGTTGTCTACTGAATGCAAGTCACAAGAGAGGCGCTGACATCGGCCTCGACAAGGATCATCATCCGTTGCTCGCTTACGTTCGCTTGCGCGTTGCGTCCCCCATTTCTGGCAGGGCTAGTGAGATGCGATATCCTAAGTTAAATATCGACCGCGTGTATGACCCAGCTGTCACTCGGCAGTGGGAGAGCTATCTTGCTGAGTGAACGGCAGGTATACTGCAAATGTTGATGAGCATTGGACCGCCTAGTTGAGTGTGGAATCGTTCAAAGGGATCGATGAAGGGGCGGAATTTAAGGTTCTGCTGCCACTGCGTGATGGAGGGTGCGACGTGCTCGAACTCCGATACCGAGCGGGATCCTGAGAAGCTCAGCGTAGTGTACGCCGTGACAAAAGAGAACTTGCTATTGCGCTCGTTAGAAAAGCGGAAGATCTTGCGGATCGTAGTGATTCCAGCGGTGTATACCCCATCAGCTTGCAGGTGGTCGCAAATATTTCCATGGTCCACGATGATGAACAAATGAAAATTTAGAAAGAACAATTCACCACAGTTTTTAACCATATCACATCGGGTGAAGCTCCTCCTCTTGTGAGTAAAATGACCACTCACTGTATCATGCGGTTGCGGACTGTCCCTCCTAGGAAGAAAGAAAACATTTCGGCCATCAATGCACTCAACCGGAGTCCAGAGTGTGGAAGAACGGAGTGATCGTCAAGATCCCAAAGAAGGGGACCCGTTTTCAGTGTGACAATTGCGGGGGTATATGCGTGCCCCCCGCCGTCGCTAAGATAGTACCTGAAATAATCCTGAAACGCATCTCGAAAACTTGATCAACGGAGATTAGGCTGGTTTACGTTCCGAAAACTCCTGCATTGACCACATCAACACCCTACGTGTCATTTGGGAATAGTGCGTTGAGTTTAGATTTTCGTTGCACCAGCTCTACATCGATTTCGAAAAGCTTTCGATACCGTAAGTAGGGAGTGCTCTATGCAGGAGGGGCATTTCAGAAAAGCTAATAGCTATTATAAGAGCAGCATATGATGGTGTGGAGTTGCTGCAGCGTCGAGTCGCTAAGCGGAGATTCGTCCGAGCTTTAGCATAACTAACCATGAATTGAAATTCACCCCCCTGAGCGGCTTGCCTAACTGTCAGTAGCAGGTTGTTTTGGTCTGTCTTTTGATCGCTTATTGTCGATTTCAGTGTTTCCGGAACATTTAATGAAGATACCAGAATTGTATAACGGTCGACAAGGCGGCAATGCAAAATTTCCGTCAATCAACCGCCCTGGAGTCAGCCCAGTTTCAGAATCAGAACGATAAGCATCCATAACGAATATGGCTTGAATATACTGAAATGTTCTATAGTTAATTGTGTAATAAAATTGTATAAAAATTATAAAATTTCTGTTGAACGGTATCTAATCCAGGGGTTTACGATAACCCGATAACCAGTCTGAGTGCGAAATTTATTTTTTAAGTAACAATACAATCAAAAATCCTAAGGACCCTATCAACATCATCAACGGCGCAACAACCGGTATCCGGTCTAGACCTGCCTTAGTAAAGAACTCCAGACACACCGGTTTTGTGCCAAGGTCTACAAATTCGATATCCCTAAAAACTGTTTGATGTCCTGACCTACGCCCTAGCTCCATCTAAAGCCAAGGTATACCTCGTCTTCTTTTTCTACCATAGATATTGCCCTTATAGACTTAGGGCTGGATCATCCTCATCCATATGGATTAAGTGACCCACCCACCGTAACCTACTTAGTCGGATTTTATCCACAACCTGATGGTCATGGTATCGCTCAAAGATTTTGTCATTATGGAAGCTACGGAATCGTTCATCCTCATGTAGGGGGCGAAAAACCCTTCAGAGGATTCTTCTCTCGAACGCGGCCAAGAGTTTACGATGCTTAGAACCCAGATCTCCGAGGAAGGAACGAGGAATAGCAAGATTGTCTTGTATATTAAGAGATTTGACTCTATGGTGAGACCTTTCGAGCGAAACAGTTGTGAGCTGAAATAGGCTCTGTTGGGTGACAACAACCGTGCGCGGATTTCATCGTCATAACTGTTATCGGTTGTGATTTTCAACCCTAGTTAGGAGAAATTTTCAACGGTCTCCAAATTGTAGACTCCAATCTTTATTGTTTTTCTTTGACCAATGCGATTCGATGTTGCTGGTTCTTTCATTTTTGGTGTTGACGTTGCCACCACGTACTTGCCTTCCTTTGATTAATGTGCAGCCAGATATCTCGTGCCGCCTGCTCAATCTGGATGAAAGTTGAGTGTAGATTTCCAGTTGTTCTCCCCATAATGTCATTATCGTCAACGTTGGCCAGTAGTTGCAGCTTGCATTAATATCTGCATCGCGAATCATTTTTCTCAGGGCCAGGTTGAAGAGGACGCATGATAAGGCATCCTCTTTTCTTAGACCGTTGTTGACCTCGAATGGCCTAGAGAGTGATCCTGCTGCTTTTATCTGGTCAGTCTTATCAATTTCCGCGGGATACCGAATTCTCTCATGGCCATCTACCGTTTTACCCTTACCATGCTGTCATAGACGGTCTTGAAACCGATGAAAAGATGGTGCAACTGATGTCCATATTCCAACAGTTTTTCCATCGTTGCTGCAGAGAGAAAATCTGATCTCTTGCTTATTTGCCTGGGGTAAAGCCTGTTTGGTATGTGCCGATGATATTTGGGCATAATGCATCCATTCGCTTTGCCACACCTTGAGCATCAATTGGTGAACCGCTTGGTGTAATTGATCGTCTACATATTCAACCAGTTCGGCTGTAATTTAATGTTCTCCTGACGTTTTATGATTTTTAAGCCGATGAATTGCACGGGCTGTTTCTTCCATGCTTGGTGGTGGCAGCATTTGTCCGTTGTTCTCAGTTGTTTGGACCTCCAACTCGTCGATATTTTGATTGCTGAGCAATACATCAAAATACTTAACCGGAAATCAGGTTTACCTCTTTATCTCGTCTGGCTAAGCATCGAGGTATATAATGCTTCATCGTGCTGACCTTATGGTTAAACGTCCATGCTTGCGGAATCCTTGAATAACTAATAGTTACATAAATCCGCTTACACACTTTTAACCGGGTTTCTGTTAAATCTGTGTTTTATCCACCAAGCCGCTACTTTTTATTTCTATTATAGAATGCGTTCTTTCATGTTTGTCATGCTGTCTAATTGCATTTAAGGAAATTACTACAACCACTTGAAGGTTCCCGGTTTTTGAAATCTCTAACAAAAGAGGTCTAGCAATTTTTAAACTTGGGATTGTCTAACGAATTCCTAGTCGAATATATTGTATAAAAGACCCAAGTTTAGGAAATTGTTATTAAGTAAATAGTATGTAATTATAGGTATTCTATAAACGCAAAATTTGTACTCTATTCCTGAGTGTACCTCGGTATATTTAAATCTATATGCCCTGGTTGTCAAGCTATGCAAATACTCAAATATACATGGATCTAAATACAGCCTTCATTCTGATGTACCAAATGATTACTCAACTTACGCATTAAAGATGGAAACATTAAAGGTCAGACCCACTAACAGCGATTAATTGTTAAATATTACCGACTCTCTGGCGCCATCCTAAAACGCCTCCGAGTTGACTTCGTAATAAATATGCGCATAAATACTCAGAACTTTGGTATTCGATCTTCCAACTATGATGCATTTACAAGTATTCACCTTACATTTTGGCAACTTCAAATGGAGGCAATACTGATTATCATGCATACATTCTGTAAAGACAGAAGTCAAATGAAGCTCGTGCATTTCGATCAGACTTCGCAATTTTTATCTTCGAAAAAAGATAGCATCAGATGCGAAGTCATTTTCGTGATAACATGAAGTCGTGGATGTGTCAAAGATAAGTTTTTATATTTCCTTGGAAATATCGAAAAGTGTTAAAATGTTTCATAACTATCTGTTCATATGCTAATAAGTGAAGTGCATGCATAAAAAAAGCCAAAGTTCAAGGGATATGGAGTTTCATTCTACTTGAAACCCCACATTTCTATGAAGGGATTTTAGTGAACTTCCAGCCAACAGAAGAGAAAAATAGCGATCTAAGAACAACTGGTACACATTTTTCTATTACACCATAGATATCGCTTATTGCTCCATCTACAGTGATTAGAGATGCTCTTCATTGATTTGTTTATGCCGTTTTATATTTTCCTCTTTGCAGCTATCATTTCGTCAACATTCTTACAAATAAGATATATCTTTTACGCAACATGGGGTTATTACATAAAATAATTTCAACGAAAACAAACAGAATTCCCTCGAAACATACATATAGGTATATTTACCACTGCCACCCACACGATTTCGGAAAATCGGCCCTCATCGATAAATTTTACCGAAGAATGAAATCGATCTTCCAGAGTTTAATCAAACTTTCACTTATGTCGGTTGAGTTTGTCGGCGTGGTTCAGTAATGTAAGAAAAGTTTTGTATCATAAGATCAACACGATCTTCGTCAACATTCTTCTCATCACCACCACTATCGCCATCATCATCGTTGTCATCATCCTTGCAATTGAAGTTAACGGGGTTGTCGAGGTGTTCTGCAGGAAACTTGGAATAATGGATTTATTCATTAACTATGTAGAATTGGATATAGATCTAAATCAAAGTGGCCAATTAGAACAATTTGAAACCATTCGGGACTAAACGTTGTCACATGAACAGTATGAGGATCCGCGTGGTGATCAAAGAGCCATCCTGAGTTGACCCTTGTCAAAGGGCAAAGGTTTACTTCACATTGAAAAAGTGACCACTATTGACTCTTCAGAACCGCTCACACCTAAGTGTAACTCAACAGTACTCAGAAGGACCGCTTGAAAGCCAGAAAGCTCAAACATGACTGTTATCAATTCAGTTAAATTTACCTTATAAGATAGTACAGCATTATGAAACCCATCTTGGGAAATTGGGAAAAACATAACACAGAATTAGATCTGATTTATAGGTGTTGAGATAACTAAATATCCAGATTCCAAAGGGAGCGACCGAGATGGATCCAGCGCCGTTACTGCATCGAGCGGTATCCAGTTTGGTGCCACTATCGACAGAAACGACGCTTCCTAAATATACGAGTACATACAAAGTGATTGATGCTAAGGTCCATGACCCGGTGAGGCAGCAAGAAAATGTCATCAACGCAGTCTAAGTGTTTGAGGAAAGATATGGTCGTCGACTGAAGTCCTCCGCGTCCTCCCGATAAGGCAGCACGTCACAAATAATAAGTAGAAATAATACCGGTAACAAAATGAAACCCTGGCGAACTACGCTTTGCACCTTAAATTCCTCGGAATACCTTGCCAGGGTAAAGGACACCACACTTCCCATTCACGCTGTTGAATGCTTTCTGGAAATTTAGCAATAGGTGGATGAGGCGACGATCTAAACTACGCGCACTATTCCAAAATTGGAATTGGTTTGTGATTAATTTGAGGTTGATGTAACCCAGGCAGGATTCAGAAGGGAAACCAGGATGCTCTTTATCAATCAAGCTCTCGAGATGTTTTTTTATGCGTTTCAGGATTATTTTAACTGTTATCTTTACGATGCCAGGGTGCAGTTGCAGTTATTAAATTCACAACGAGTGCCCTCCTCTCCCTTCTTCCACTCTTTGGGAAACGTCCTGGATTCCCATGATTGCAACGCCACTTCATCCAGGTTGCTTTAATGCGCGAAGTAATTTCATAGCGCAGTTCTCCATTAGCTGATAACATTGACCCGAGATATTTAAATCACTCAGTTCTGGGCATGTCATTGCCGCTGACAGTGATTGTGGCTGCTTCGTGGAGATCGGCCGTCAAAAACTCAGTTTTATTCAGATTCAATCTGAGAACATGTTGCATGAGGCGATCATTCTATTTTTGGATAAGTTGCTCGAGATCATATTTGCTGTTAGATGCTAGGAAAACATCATCTGCATAAAGCAGTGTATAGTGAACTGGATGTGACATGGTTAAGAATCGTGGTAAAGTGTTCCTTCCATCCCTTCTGCCTCCTTTCATCGTTGTAGAGGGGTCGAACTTTACCGTCCCTCACAGAACCAAATGCTCCCCAGCCTCCCCGCTCGAAGCGAGAGCCCTCCTTTGAAATCTTATCGATCATTTCCTTTTTCCACTCTCTGGGGAAGGTCTCGGATCCCAGGGATTTCCGCGTGATTGGAAGCAGCAGATCTGCAGAAACTACAGGTGCAGCGGTGAATAACTTTGCTCTGCATCAAGCCCTGGTGATTGAAGAATATTCCACTGGCCTTCTTCTATAATTATGTTACGGTACGTTTCTCTTCGTCCAGCTCTGTTACTCTTATTATTTCCTGTCTGTACTTCTTAGCGGTTACCCCTCTCACCGGAATGATGAATTGTTTAATAGTTTGTCTGACTGCGCCAGTACGCAACATAATGTGCAATCAAGGTCTCATTCTTCACTCCATGGTATCAAATTGTAGTTTTCGAAGGTTTGCGACACATGCAACATTCCTGTCTTGTCCTGGGGTAAATGCATTTAATAATATCATCATATTCAATATTTCATCGTTTTCTCAGGTTCTAACATTTCCATGGTTTCCAAAATTACTCCTTCCAATTTTACAATTCTTATCCAGATTTTCATTTACCTCCAAAGGTCGCTTTCTCCTAAACTCAAGAATCTATTTACATTTGAACAATTCCAAGCCTATGTGCAAATATAGGAGATCGTCATGTTATTGGGTGTATGCTCTAGCCGTCGCTTGTTCCCGCACGGGGTATGGTTTGTGTAATTTTGCTTTTGGTAAAGCCAACTTTGTATTTTGAAGTTCAAGACGGGGGCCGACAAATGAAGAAACTACCAAGACCGGCTGATCGTATGGGCAAGTGATGACCTGGACGCAGGAGATCAGTTTTGGTTTTCGAGGGGAGAAAGGTTGGAGTTGGAACTTACATGCTTAAAATGAAGTGTTGCTCGTTAGCCCAGTATTAAGTTTTGTCGCGATTATGGAGGAATTTTTCGTGATTTGAAGTTAAGGTAATTTTCAAGCAATATATGCTCAATAGGAAATAGTGCGCGATAGCTTTTGTATGTTAGTTGAAACCATTCAAGGCTACTGTTTTAAACTTAACAAAGAATTAAGTAATCACTAAACACAGCGAAGTTAGCTATTCCTGCGAATATCTGATGCCTGTGTTCGTACCTTTTCGCCGGCCGGAGTTTCGTCACATAGTTTTCCAAGCAAAACGACGTCGGCAAGAGGGAAGAAGAAGGAGTGCATGAACGGGTGATGTCAGATAAGTAGTACAATTATGTATTGAAGACACTAATACACTTTTCAACTATAAGGCCTACAAATAAGTTCTGTCGGTTTTTTCTTTAAATTTGAAGCTTTATTGTGAAAAATTGGTTATACATTCATTGTTCAAAGTATTGCCCATCGCTAGCCACAGTCTTTCTTCCATCTTTCGGACAATTCATGGATACCATCGCGCTAAAAATTGGCCTGCTTGGCCGCTATCCACTCATCGAGCCATTTTTTGAGTTCGTCGTAATTGGAGTGCTGGTCAGCCAAGCCATGCTGCATCGACCGGAATAAATGGTAATCAGAAGGAGCAATGTCTGGAGAGTACAGCGGGTGGGGTAGGACTTCCCATTTCAACGTTTCTAGACATGTTTTAACGGGCTGTGCAACATGTGGACGAGCATTGTCATGTTGCAAAATAACTTTATCATGCCTTTGCTGGTATTGCGGCCGTTTTTTCTTGAGTTCGCGGCTCAAACGCATCATTTGACGTCGGTAGAGTTTGCCCGTGACGGTTTCGTTTGGTTTTAGCAGCAAACCCTTCCTTTCTTGTCGTTGGAGCAGATGTTCGCACGTGAAAAAACGGCGTTCGACGTCTCTTGGCTTCAGTTCATACGGAACCCAATTTCCGACCTTTCGGATCATTCCCGTTGCTTTTAAACGGTTGGAAATGGCTTGCTGAGTGACTCCAAGTGTTTTTCCAAGTTCTTCTTCCGTTTGCGATGGATCTTGGTCGAGCAATGCGTCTAATTCTTCATCTTCAAAAATTGTTGGCCGTCCGGCGCGCTCTTCGTCTTCCAAGTCAAAATTGCCACTTTTAAACCGTCCAAACCACCTCTGACACGTTCGTTCAGATAGAGCATGGTCACCATAAACTTCAACCAAAATGCGATGACTTTCGGTTGCTTTTTTCTTCATATTGAAATAATGAAGTAGAACTCCCCGCAAAAACACATTATTTGGTACAAAATTGACCATTTTCGTTGATGAAAAAAGTATTGTTGTTTACACTTCAATTAAATAATTTATACTGACATTTGTGCCTATTGACAGTAGCTTTTCGATGAATGTTTGGAAATGTGGATCAATGGAATAAAAAACAAGCTACGCCATCTATTGTGAAAACCGACAGAACTTATTTGTAGACCTTATATGTTTTAATTTTCACTCAAAATACTTACAAAAATCAAAAGCAACTTTATGTTTAAAAGTCCTTTTAGGACATTTTTTAATATTTATACATAGCCGATTTATTATTTGTAGTTACGGTTTTTTTTTTCAATATATGTATGCATTTTTTATTCATTGCACTTGATTTTTTTTGTGTTTAATTATTTTTTTCTTAGCTCATATTATCGGTAGATACCGGATTTTACCTAATAATGACACTAATGCCAAGCATTTAGTCTCAGACGATCCTACCTACTTAAAAGATAAAGGGCCTCTGGTGGTAGTGACCAATGGTAGGGAAGCCGTGAGGGATTTTGTTACAATATCTGTAGCTGAAGATATTATGGGAACTATAACCACCTTTCAAGTTGCCAAACTTCTTTGATATCCCGAGCTAGTGGCTCATAGTCCACCTTATTCTCTACGGATTTCCGTTCGAGGTTGTTATTATAGGGGATAGCAACATTGTTTTTTCATTTTCATTTCATTTCATTTGATATTATTTTTATTTTATCTCGTATAATTTTCATTTATCCTTTATTTTGTGTTGGCTTTTGGTTTTTGTTTGAAATATACCTAGCATGAATTTTATTTAAACCATTTTGATTTCAGGGTTCCCTTCTGTCTCCTCCTTTTTGACTCTTCAGAACTCTGGTTCAAAGGCGCACTCTCCAATAGAATGGCATGAGGATACCAAGGCAGGGATGGAGCCATCTTTTTAGGTTTATGGGATAGCTCACCCCTTTTGGTATTCGTCAATCATATTTAGTCATTACAAAATCACATTCAGTAACATCCGTTCCTTTTGCATCTGCCTGCGTTCTTATTCAAATTGGTTCAGTACGAAAATCTATATAAACATTTCACTGAAACACACACTATGTTAGAAATTTGTCTTCTCCAGAAAGGTCATTCATTTCAAGTCTCTGTGTTCCTCTGTGTAATCGTTGGCAAAAAACACATAAACGATAGTTGATGACTGTCGATGCAGCTCCAGTAGAGGAAGGGGGTGAGAAATGGGTAATTCCCCTGGGCCCAGAGCTTTTTCGGGGCACAAATAGAAAATTTAATGAAAAGAAAAGAAGAATTCGCGTAATTTTTACTCCTGATCCAGTTTTTCTGTACAGGCGCGGATTTTCTTCATTTATCTCTGGTTTTAGTACGTGCAAACTTAAAACCAGATAGAATGAAAGTGGCAACAGATAGAAATCGCTCCTTTTTATAAAATCGCAAACACGACATGGGTGCGAATTATATCCAACTTGAAACGGCCAATATTTTAAGTCAAGCTAAAGCTAAATTTTCGTTTGGGATATAAGGGGTCCTCAGTTCTTAGTGAGGCAGCCTGTAATGAGTATCCTTTGCCCTAGACGAAACCGTTAGTCATTCTTTCCATTTTTTGAATATTTAGGTGCTGTGCCGAAAATGAGGGATCCATGACCGAAAAAGTGAGAGTAAATTGCTCTTCATCTGGTCTAGTCGAACATAATGGGACCATGCGACGTGTGCAACTGTATACACTTTTAGCAAAAAGTCGTGGCTTTAGATGTGAACTACCGTTCTATCGAGCTACCCTCCTCTTGCTCCTAAATCCTCGACGGCTCGTTGACCGTGCACTTCGGTCACCCCACAAAGAATGATTTCGTCAACCACAACATCCTCTTCTCCACATTATTGTTGCTTAACTGTCTCCAATCAATTATGGCATTATGGTAGAGACCACTAAGGTTGTTCATCCCGTTCCTCTTCTTTTACCTCAGGAGTTCAATGTAAAGTCATCTATTGAAAATTTGATGATCATGATATTTCCAATATTTATATCATTGAGAATATCCGATCAATCTTACACTTTGACGTTGAAATCCTTTTTGGGTTCTCCAGCAATAATTTTTGAGCCTTAGCCTTCTTTCGATAATTTTTCACAACACTTGGTAACATCTGTGTAACAACAATATTTCTATATAGTTCTTGTGGTAGAGTTTGTCACTTTTTAAGGTTTTGTGTAAAATAAAACCTTTCTATCTGGTTTACTGTCTGTCTGTCTACTACCCCGTGGTGTATTGGGATCCAAAATAGGTCAGTTATTTCGGGAGCTCGTTCTCAGAAACTACCCAAAGCAAATATCTAAATAAAAATATGGTGGCCCACGCACATGATATCTAGGCCGCTAAATACTCCCCATGCCGATATCTGTTTAAATCAAGTTAATAATGGTGTATTGCCATATTCATTGTAAACATATAATATTTATCGAAATTGACTGCAACCCCGTCCCCCTTAACTCTATCTTAGGATCATCAAGTTTCGCAGTGATAAAGGCTATACTATAGAGCATGATGCTGTTTGATCGAACTCTCAGTGTTACTAACATGTCACTTTTGTGCAAATTCTTTGCATTCTAAGACTCTGAATGTCAGTATCATACTAAAATGAGTGGTCTGATAAACTAAATGCACAAACATTACGAGCTAAGACAAATGCCCACTCAAATATGTTTATCCAAGCAGAGAAGGTATCCTAAAGGTGGAACACCTTGCTCGGAAATGTGATTGGGAGGCATAGCTTTGGCGAACATTACGATGATGGGGGAAGGCCGACATCTGACTGGAGGGCTTCGACCGAAGAACATCGATCGCTAGCATAAGCTAGCTGCCGTGCAACGTTGGGAAAGCTATTTTGATGATAGAAAAGCAGCAACCCTGAGTTATTTTTTCTGAGGATAGGAGGAAGTGGTGAGCATAGGGGCCCCATTAAAAACTGCTCTTTTCTTGGGTACTACGAACGCCGGTGGTGCCAGCAATCTGGAAATGAAGTATTCTCAACACGAATATCAAGGTGAGGTGGTTCTGTGCTAATGTCTTCTCGCACAGCTATATGGGATTAGCAAAAGTGACCTCCACTGTTACCCGAATCAAGGCCTTCGTGAAAGCGACGTGTCATTGGGGTGCGCTAGTCTGATACTATTCCGAACAAAGAATTTAGTCGACGTGCAGGTCAATTATCCGTGGATGAGTTCATCAGAAAGCAGAAGTAGCAATGAATCATCATCATCATCAACGACTCACAACCGGTATCCCGTCTAGGCCTGCCTTAATAAGGAACTCCAGACATCCCGGTTTTGCAAAGAGATCCACCAATTCGATATCCCTAAAAGTCGTCTCCCGTCCTGACCTATGCCATCGCTCCATCTTAGACAGGGTCTGTCTCGTCTTCTTTTTCTACCATAGATATTGCCCTTATAGACTTTCTGGGTGGGATCATCCTCATCCATACGGATTAAGTGACTCGCCCACCGGCAAGATCATAGTCTTGTACAGTAAGAGCTTTGACCCTATGGTGAGACGTTTCGAGCGGAACAGTTTTTATAAGCTGAAATAGGCTCTGTTGGCTGCCAACAGATTTCACCATCTTAGCTGTTATCGTTTGTAATTTTCGACCCTAGATAGGAGATATTACCAACGATCTCAAAGTTGTAATCTCGTATCTTTATTCTTCCCGTTTGACCAGTGCGGTTTGATATTGTTAGTTGGTTGGTTTTCGGTGCTGACGTTGCCACCATATATTTTGTCTTGCCTTCGTTGATGTGCAGCTCAAGATCTCGCGCCGCCTGCTCGATCTGGATGAAGGCAGTTTGTATATCTCGGGTTGTTCTTCCCATGATGTCGATATCGTGAGCATAGGCCAGTAGTTGGGTGGATTAAAGACGATCGTACCTCTTCCATATACCTCAGCATCGCAGCTCATTTTCTCGAGGGCCAGGTTAAATAGGACGCATGATATGGCATACCCTTGTCATAAATCATTGTTGATATCGAATGGTCTTGAGAGTGATCCTCTGCTTTTATCTGGCCTCGCACATTCGTCAGGGTCAGCCTAGTCAGTCTTATTAATTTCGTCGGGATACCGAATTCTCTCATTGCCGTGTACAGTTTTACCCTGGCTCTATCATAGGCGGCTTTAAAGTCGATGAATAGATGGTGCAACTGGCGTCCATATTCCAACATCGCTTGCCGCAGCCGGAAAATCTGATTTGTTGCTGATTTACCTGGAGTGAAGCCTCTTTGGTATAGGCCAATGATTTTCTGGGCGTATGTGACTATCCGGCCTAACAAGATAGCGGAGAATATTTTATAGATGGTACTCAGCAAGGTGATACCTCTATAATTGCTGCACTGTGTGATATCTCCCTTTTTATGCATGAGACAGATAATGCCTCGTTGCCAATCGTCAGGCATTGATTCGATGTCCTGTACCTTGAGCACAAGTTGATGAACCACTTGGTGTAACTGGTCGCCTCCATATTTAACCAATTCGGCTGTAATTCCATCGGCTCCTGGCGACTTATGATATTTTAGCCGATGAATCGCACGGACTGTTTCTCCTAAACTTGGTGGTGGCAGCATTTGTCTGTCGATTTCAGTTGGCGGGACCTCTAACTCGCCGATGTTCTGGTTGTTCAGTAGTTCATCAAAGTACTCAACCCATCGTTCCAATATACCCATTCTGTCGGAAATCAGATTTATCTCTTTGTCTCGGCAGAATGAGCATCGAGGAGTATAAGGCTTCATCCTGCTGACTTATTGGTAAAACTTCCGCGTCTGGTACGGTTGCTCCCTGTAGTTTTCTAGTTCACTGACTTGTTAGTTCGCCTAGGCTTCCTTTTTCCGTCTGTGAAGTCGCTTCTCCGCTCGACGGAGTTCTTGATAGGTCTCTGCGCGTGCCCACGTTCTTTGAGAATGCAACATTATTCGGTATGCGGCATTCTTCCGTTCCGTTGTTAGCTTACATTCATCGTCAAACCAGCCGTTCCGACTCCTTTTGCGGCTGGGGCCGAGTATGTTTGTGGCCGTATCCATGATAACTTTCTTCAGGTGGTTGTGAAGATCATTTGCTGATGCTTCATCTCCAGGTCCTCTGTTGACTGCGGTTTTTGCGGCATCCATTTCCCTCTTATAGGTATCGCGGAAGGCTAAGTTGTGGATGGCTGTCACCTTATTGTCAAAGGGAATTGTAGGTGGTGTTGTTATTCAAGCTCGGAGCACCATGCCAACGAAATAGTGATCCGAGTCTATATTGGCCCCTATATGTTCTGACATTCATCACGGCTGAGCGGTGGCGGCGTTCGATCAACACGTGGTCAGTTTGGTTGAAAGTGGTCCCATCTGGAGAGGCTCACGTATGTTTGTTGACCGCTTTTCGCGCAAATCAGGTACTTCCAACAACCATCCATAATCGTTATTCCGTTGTCGTTGCCGGGTTCGTCGTTGTGTAATCCGTCCAGTCCGAGGCTCCAGTTTTGGCTTCGTGATAGGTTGTTTTCCGAGTAGGGTTTTCAGCCCTACCCAACCCCCAACCTGGAGGACCAGTTGGTACAAATTGTCCCATTTTGAGACGCGCGAGACTCGCCGTCATCCTTCTCCGTCTGCAGCTTTGCGTTATGAAAGAGCTCCCAGCGCTCACCACGTGAAGGTGGAGATAGGGTTTGGTAATAGAGCTGTTGGTTTTGGTTCAGCAGGCGTTTCCGAGGTTTTATGCTCCATCGTGGGTACCAATCCACGTTTCGCCTTAGGGCCGGTACTACCCTTTGACCAGCGGCACCAGCAATGAATAGATCCCAGTTTAAGGACGGGCGACAATTCTATTGCTGACTACGCCATGCACGATGAACAAAGAAGCACACACACTATATAGGCAGTCATGAGACCAACTGAAGTGATAAAATAAAATGGCTTTTCTTTTCCAGGATGGCATTTGTTATGGAGTATACGCTCGCTATTTGAACCATAGCGTAAGTACACGGAGGCAACTCTCACGTTTCTATTTTTACCATTGAGCTGGCATTATCTTATAATACAATGACTATAGCTAGGCTCTAGCACAGAATTGTCTTTTTATGGTTGCTTTTACCAAATTTGATATTAGGACACAGGCTATCGGCATAAATATTCATAGATCTGTTATAGTATGAGATTTTACCCGCTCAAACTGATCCAATACCACAGATGTTGTAAAACTGAACCCATGGCTTTTGTACCAGAAATATGTTAGGGCAGTCCTATTTGGTCTGTGTTTACTGCATCTAGTGTGGCTTTTACCTGGGCTACCAACTTGGCTACAGTTTCTGCCGAGGTTTCCGGTTCTTGCTTTCGACTTCTGTGGATATATTCACTGCTGGTGGTACAGCTGTGGTGATGTCGTAATTCCCAATGACCTCCGTCCTGTTTCATAATCGAATCGGTTGGGAGCGTCCATACATATTAGACGAGTTGTGTTCGTAGTCCACCTAGGTTTTGGTAAAGAAGCTAGCTAGATCTTCCTTTTACCGATTCTTCCTTTTTCGTCTTCTGGACGGTTGAGGGAATATTGTCACAAAATCCAGTGTGATCTTTGCCATAAACCTTTCTGTAGGGCATAGCGGGTGAACTATACCTGCGCGCCACCGATGTCGGTTTCAATGCAACGCATTTCAGCTGTCTTCACAATTTTGTATGAAGTTTGCACCCCACGTAGTTCTAAGGCGACTCACTTGTCGGCCATCTTTAGATAGTAGGGTCTGTTGCATGGCATAACCTACTATAGAATTACCGACCTTCCTTCATGTTTAACCTGCCTACTGCCACTTCCGCCTTCTATTCAATTTATCGATGGGTATCTGGCCGATGACCCAGTCCTTCATTAGTTATTGACTTAGCCTAGAGCACGCCGTGGACACATACTTGCATTGATGAAAACTTGGAGCTTCTGAATTGTCATGTACTAGTCTCATATAGTAAAATAGAAATAATACTCGTGCATAGCAGCCTTGATGTGGTAAGGTACTTGCATTACCAATCCCCGGAGAAAATAGCGAAGGTAATATATTTTGTTGCAGATCAGGCTTTGCTTATTGATTTCGTCTATTTCATTGCTGTCCTTTGTGAGAGTTGTGCCTCAGTATATAAAACTGTGGACAGATTCAAAGTTGCTGTTTACCGTTGATAATGCGTCGAATTGCTGGACCTCGGCGCAAAACCGGCATGTCTGGAGTTCCTTATTAAGGCAGGCCTAGACCGGATACCGATTGTTGCGCCGTTGATGATGATGATGAATGCGTCGAGCGACATAAAGTTTGACGCTGCCGTCAGCAGAAAGCACTTCCCATATTCTCGCCATTAACGCAAATAGAAGGAGTGGGAAGACTAGTCAAACTGAGAGTCTTGATTTTCTTAGTGTTTATCATTTGTCCGACTCTGCATGCCTCCTTTTACAGATCGGGGACCATTTGGCCAAGATCTATGACTCGGCGAGAAAGGAAACAGACATCATCCGCGTACTCGAGGAGTTTGAAAAATCTGGTGGTGATGGATCCAAAATCCACGGTTTGATTGCTCAAAGTCGCGGGTGGATTTAAAGTTATTAACTGCTTATCGCTGGCCGAGCACAAATCCTTGAGTTTCCATACTCATGTTCGGCCGCTCTTAGCGTGGTAACAAACTACTGCGGGTGGTGTTCCAGGGGAGACTGGAACCTACAGTGAAAGTGTAGTCGAATAGTTAGCTTTGACTTACGCAAATGATTGGATGACTACAGAATTTGGACGAAATGAAGCAATGGGCAATTTCCATGCAATTAGAAATTGTTAATACTTTTTACAGAAAATTCCTGAGTTAACTATATTCCTAGTATGTTATAAGCATTTAAGTGAATGCATTAAGTGTATGAATATTCTCTTAAAAGATAGGACTTCTATAGAGTCCATCGAAGCGAAATGCCAATTGGCCGTAACTTGAGGAAGACCGTGCCTGAGCTTTAACTTGTTGCTGAATTACTATGTT
Organism: Hermetia illucens; assembly: GCF_905115235.1. Taxonomy (NCBI): domain Eukaryota; kingdom Metazoa; phylum Arthropoda; class Insecta; order Diptera; family Stratiomyidae; genus Hermetia; species Hermetia illucens. Next base: position 145,051,506 of record NC_051849.1, read on the forward strand.
GATGTTTAAATCAATCCTTTTACCGTGAACAATGAACCGGCAACTCTCATCGTTATTGCACTTTTGTTGCTGATTCAATAGATGGATCAATCGGCCGTAACGCCGCCATTCGATCGCTCCGTCACTAGCCGTTGCAGACGCCTTAATATCGCGCTAATGCCGCACTACTCACCTTTCTTATTGGCCAAGTGATTTGTGTTTTCTGAGATTTTAAACTATCGAACAAACGTTTCTTCCGTCATTTTGCGAGTTCATTAGGAAATTTATGATCGCTGGTAAGTTCGAAAACGATCTGCAGAAAGGCTGAGATGCCACTTTGTTTGGTTGGATTTTGTGCATTGAAAAGGCTGGGTTACACATGAGTGAATAGAGTATGGACTGCTTTTGTTAGGCCTCCCCTAAAGTATCTTATTCAAATATATGTGGAAGACAGGAAAAGTCATGCTATGATTTCCTTCGTAGGTGACAAGAATAACAATTTTGAAACCTGATTTCACCTGGGTTGATTGGAAGGTAATTAGGTTTCCTGACTTAAATGTGTAATTTAGGTCGAAACTCCCTCGTCAGTCTGTATGTTTTCCACAACGTTTGAACCCGTCTAGGAATGCCTTTAAAATTATTGGAAATGTGCGCTTGAACCTATCGATTGATCGGACCAATATACATGCAAGCAGCGGATCATACAGGTATGCCTGCATACTTCGAGTGCAACGGATTCAACTACGGAAAATTGAGGAATGCTTTTCGGCGGCGTCGTCTCTCTCGAAAATGTCATATGTGGAAATAGAAACGAGCCTGCAAAAAAATCTATTATCGATGATTAAAGATTAATAAGTCACGTTGTTCACATTACAGCGATCAGAGGGACAGCGAAGAAACGCACTTTTCATCTATTGCAAAATATTACGTGACGGAAATTCATACCAAAGCGGTTTATAATGGCGAACATTCGTATCGGATTGAATCACAACTAGTTCGCAATGCATTTAAATGGAATTTTCGCATTTCCCATGAATAAATGGGTGTTTCGTTGGTACTCCTACTTGGACGAACTTGCGAAAATCTCACTTATGCGAGCAATGGATACTCATTTATTGGGAAGATAGAGTCCATTTTAAAAGCTCTGATTTAAAAACAAAAGCTTGTTGTTTTTTGGGAAAACATTTTGGTCCTCATTCTTTCTTGTAATTGAAATGAGCTATTATAATGAACCTGGATGTTAGGGGATGGGGCAGTCCAAACGCTCCATACTTTTGGATCTGCGTAGTTTCTTTGGATTACTTGCAAAGGGTCTTGAATATAATATGAGACCCGTCCGCATAACAAAAGACGCCTTTCACATTCATCGACTTCTGGTGGCCATTTCCTACTTAAAACATATGCAGTTCCAACAGCGAGGCACATCTACAGCTCCTCACGAACGTCATATTCTACTGCTTTCAAAGTGTCAGAGTTCAACTAGAAACTTGCCACTTCTTAGTTAAACGTTTTTTGATCCTTCGCGGAACTCATGCAAGACAGTCACAAATGAAACCTGCTGGGGGAGTAAATCATGCATTACATTGGGACGCTAGCTACGACGTAAAGTTTCCATCAATCCTCTGAGTGGGGGCTGTTAATGGCGTCCGTCAATAACCGAAAATTACGATAATGTCTTTATGTGTCTGGTGGGGTGGAGCTATAGCCTGTGAGTATTCAGGCCGTGGTCTTCCATGGTATTCGACTCCCCTGTCTAACAGAATATAATATGAGAATCGCACACTTTTAGAGTGTTTTAAAGAGGCCTGCCGTATTTCCCGATTCCAACGTGGCAATGGTTTCATGGTGGAACCGAGAACTGCACAGACTCATGAAATCAACCAGACGACTTTTAAATCGTGCTTGCAAAACCAATAAAGATGAAGACTGTGTTATCGCCACTTCTGGGGAGTATGTTGATCAACTTACTACTATGCGAACTGCAAAATCTGCCAATACACGTTCAAGCTTATGCAGATGACGTGGCAGATGACCGGCTGTTGGTCGAGATCTAGAAATGTTATGCAGAAATACACAACGCGCCCTTGATTTGATTGACAGTTGATGTCTAAGCTTATGGGCTGTGTAGGCGGACCTTTGCCTCGACATGGGGATTTAGGCCTTGGGTAGTAATGTGGATATATGTTATATGCTGCTCAAAGGGCAGTATAGGTCCCAGGGCGCAATGTGGATTGGTACCCACGATGGAGCATAAAACCTGAGAAACCCCTGCTGAACCAACATAAACAGTTCGACCACCAAACCCTATCTCCACCTACACCTACATAAAAACGGAACGAATTGTACCAACTGGTCCTCCAGGTTGAGGGTTGGGTACGGGTGACAACGCTACACGGAAAATCAACGTTACGAAGCCTCAGAAAGAGCCTCGGACAGGATGGACTTCAAAACGGCGAACCCGGCAACGACAACAGAATAACGATTTGCGCATTTTCTCATAAAACGTACACTCCAGAGATAGAGCTGCTCAGCAGCTAGGCGATACCCTGTCCCAATATAGGGCTGATGTTGCAGGAAACGCGATGGACAGGAAGCGGTTTCCTGGAGGCGAGTCACTACACTATGTATAATAGTGGCCATCCAGTAAAGTAAAGCATGTGCTCGGACTAGCCAAAAAATGAAATCTGCTATTATCGGCTTTAAAAATATAAGCGAAAAGCTAAGCGCTCTGCGTTTGCGAGACAAATTTATAAATATAAGTCTCATAGACGTGCACGCCCTTACAGACGAAACCGCAGAGTAGGAGAAGGGTACCTTCTAAGAGGCAGTTGAGTGGACCCTCGAAGCCTGTCCCAAGTATGATATCTAAATCATACCTGAAGATTTCACCGACCCCGTATGCAGGCGATACGTCGGCTCCCATAACTTACATAGGGATACCAATGATAACGGACTGTTAATTATTCAGTTAGTGGTTCCTGGAAGTACTTGGCTTGCGCTGGAAGTGGCCCAGAAATGAACGAGGGCCTCCCCAGATGGGGCCACTTTCAACCAAATTGATTGAACGTCGCCACCCCTCAGTTTTGAAGAATGTCAGAACATATAGGGGGGTCAATATAGACTCGGATCACCATCCCGCTGGCATAGTGCTCCGGGCTCGAATTACAAAACCACCAACAATCCCCACTGACAATCAGGTGAGAGTGAATACCGAAGCCATTCACAACATAGCTCTCCGTAACACCTATAAGGGGAAAATGGATGCCGCAATAACCGCAGCTAACAGATGTCCTGGAGATAATGCATCAACAAACGATCTTCACAACCACCTGAAGAACGTTATCATGGATACGGCCACAAACATACTTGGCCCCAGCCGCAAAAGGAGTCGGAACGGCTGGTTTGAAGATGAATGTAAGCTAACAACGGAACGGAAGAATGCTGCATACCGAGTAATGTTGCATTCTCAATGAACGCGGGCACGCGCGGAGACCTCCCACAGTTGTACGCCACAGACGAAAAAAGCTTGAGAAAACTAACAGGTCTGTGAACTCGGAAAGTACAGGGAGCAACCGCACCAGACGCGGAAGTTTAACCAATAAGCCAGTAGAATAAAGCCTTATACACCTCGATGCTCATCCTGTCGAGACAAAGAGGGAAATATGATTTCCTGCAAAATGGGCATATTCGAGCGATGGGTTGAGTATATTGATGAACTGAACAATCAAAATATCGGCGAGTTGGAGGTCCCGTCAACTGAAGACGACGGACAAATACTGTCACCGCCAAGTATAGAAGAAACAGTTCGTACAATCCACCGACTTAAAAACCATAAGTGGCCAGGAGCTGATGGAAACATAAAAAGGGGGATATCACGCAGTGCATCAATTATAGAGGTATCAAGTTGCTGAGTACCATCTATAAGATATTGTCCTCTATCTTACTAGGCCGGATAGCCCCATACACCCAGATCATCATTGACCAGTACCAAAGAGGCTTGACTCCAGGAAAATCAGTAACAGATCAAATTTTCTCTCTGCGGCAAGCGATGGAAGATGGATCATCTTTTCGTGGACCTTAGAGCCGCCTATGATAGCGTAGCCAGGGTAAAACTGTACACTGCCATGAGAGAATTCGGTATCCCGACGAAATTAATAAGTTTGAATAGGTTGACGCTGACCAATGTGCGAGGCCAGTTAACAGCAGCAGGACCACTCTCGACACCCTTCAACATCAACAACGGTCTAAGGCAAGAGGATGCCCTATCATGCTTCCTGTTTAACCTGGCCCTGGAGAAAGTGATTCGCGATACAGGCGTAAATGTGAGAGGCACCATCCTCTTCAAATCCTCCCAACTACTGGTCTATGCTGACGATATTGACATTATGGCTAGAACAATCCGAGATGTTTAGTCTGTCTTCTTCCAGATCGAGCAGGTAGCGCGAGATCTCGGGGTGCCCATTAATGAAGGTAAGACGAAGTACATGGTGGCAACGGCAGCTGCAAAACCCAAAAAACAAAGAACATCGAATCGCATTGGTCAAACGGGAACAATAAAAATAGGAGACTACAACTTTGACACTGTAAAAATTGCTCCTATCTAAGGTCGAAAATCACAACCGATTACAGCTATGAGATTGAATTTGGCTGCGAATTGAGCTTATTTCAGTTTATACAAATTGTTCCGCCCGAAACGTCTCACCATAGGGTTAAAGCTCTTACCGTACGAGATCTGATCTTGTCAGTCATTATGTATTCCACGGAAACCTGGTTTCTTAGCAAAAAAATTGCGAACTCTTGGCCGCGTTCGTGAGAAGAATCTTCCCAAGAATTTTCGGCCTCCTACATGAGTATGGACGATTCTAAGGCCTACATAACGACGAAATCTATGAGCGATACCACGACCGTCTGGTTGTAGATAAAACCCAGTTCAAGAAGTTACGGTGGGCGGGTCACGTCATCTGTATGGGGGTGTCTGGAGTTGCTTATTAAGGCAGGCCTAGACCGGATACCGATTGTTGGGCCGTTGTTGATGATGACTTTGGTGTTGCTATCATTGTGCCGATGTACTGCTCAGCCGCTGGCAGTTTTCACACTACAGTATCTGATCCAAGTGAATCGAGGTGCAGTTTATCGCTTTCACTGGAGTGAGATTGTTCATCTAGAAAAAAAGCTCGCTAGCTACAGACTTATTCAATGGCCTTTTTATTGCGCATTCAAGGAGTTTGACGCATCGCACGCTGAAGATACCTTGGGGTTGGATCTTCACTAATCGCCTGTGGGGAGTAGATGTGATCCAAGCCTGAATAATTCGCGATGTACTTTTCTCAGAAGAAAAACTGAAGAACTTGGCCATTTTCCCCAAGAGAAGGTTTTTTGTATCAGTGTAGGCCTCTTTAGACTTCAGGAGTATATGGTGATATGGCCCTGTTAATTTCTTTACCAGGAAGTCTCTGGTGATGGCATTGGAGTTGATAATATATCTCACCTAGTATAAGCTCAATAATAACAATAAGAGGCATTCTTATACTCACTTGTCTTGGCCGATATATCTACGGTTTGCTGCTTGCTGGCAGTTGATCTGCCTGGATGCAAAACAATTATTAAGGTAGCTTCAGAATTGACAATGCCACATCAAAAGGTGTAAATGTGTACCCACAAAGAAAGCAATAATTTTAAGGAAATCCTTGTAGCTATGAGTTCATTGCATCAGAAACCATTCACAAATCTAATGGATAACTATTATACATCCATAAAAAGGAGATTTTTTTTCGATAAATGGATTGCGCGTGCATCGGGAAAGCTTCGTTCATTCGGAAAAGTTTCAACAACAACTGGTGGGAATTCCACACCAACTGGGTTGATATGTCGTTGTTATTCAGTGCTGATAATGTTGCCGCCATTTTAATCGCAATTCCTCTGCGATCAAAGAGTCACATATATTGTCTGAAATATGGTCATTTTTTCGAGGGGTCGCGCCTGTAACATAATTGGATTTTTCCGAAGCACTCCTAAGCCAAATCCGTTTTCCAAATTGGCTCGTCGAGCTCATTGCTTCAACAATGTTCAGGCAACCAAACTTTTAATCAGTGCCTGCAGTTTCCTACTGTTAGCCGAGTTCAGGCTTGCCGTGCACCTCTAATGAACCAATTGTGGTGCCCCCAGGTCTTACCCGCCGTAGTCCTACAGCAGCAGAGCAAACTGAATATGATGTTTCCACATTAGTGCGGAGTTGAAATGTACTCCTCAATAGTTAACTGTTCCACAATGTTCACCCCTGATAACTATGGTAATGTGTAGCTGCCGCAACTAAGTTCTTAGTGAACATATGATAATTAGTCTAGTCTGCCTAGCTGCATACCGAGTCTGTAAATTTTCCGATAACCATTACATTCAGATTGTTCGTAAATGATTGCGCCTTTATGTCATCCATTACCAGGAGCCAAAGTAGAGGAGAGAGAACCCCTTTCTATGGGCAACTCCTCAGAGAGCCTTAATAGACTTCTGTCCGACTAAAATGTGAATCTTTTCGCACTCGAACATGTGAAGAATTCGGCTGATTATTAGCGTTTTATATTGTCTTGCCGCGTCACAAGTCGCATCGAATGAGCCATCATTCAATGCACCTTCAATGTCCACAGATGCTGTCTAGGAAGTGTACTTCAGATAGTTTACCGTTTCTTCATTGCTTTCTGTGTACCTCCTGCTTTTTAAACGTAGGATAACTCGCTGCTGGTCACGTTCCTTGACAAAGATCCGTCTCAACATCGAGGTTGCCTCCAGCGTCTTTATGATATTCGTTTACCAGATCTGATGCTCTCCATTAGAGCTTTCTAAGCCTCTTTGCACTGATTCAAACCAACAATTGAATCAGACTGCAGAACTTAGTGGATTAGTGCACTTTTCGTTCTACTCTGCTTCCGAGTTTCAGTATGGTGTTTTACCCTTCCTTATTGTATTGAGTGGATATCTCTGGACAGTCCTCTTCGAGCTTGCCTTATATTAGTTGTGATCATTTGGGTTGTATTCTCAATTCCGACAAAAGATTTGATGCGCCTGTCAGGGATCGTAATTTGGGCGTTCAATTCTATTTTGTGCGGCTTCTAATCTGTCATCTGTGGATCCTGAAATGATTTGAGAGCGTGATGTCGTCGAATACTTTCCACTCTCTGATAAGAGCCGCCTTGTCGAGGAATGCTAGCGTGAGAAAGATGACCTCTTGTTTGACAGTATTCAAGTGGGATCTTTATCCTAGTTGACCATGTCTTTACTTTAAAGAATATTCCCATCCGAACTTTTGGCAGAGTACGAAAGAATCTTCTTGTCTCCCTGTTGACTTTTTATAGTTGATTTAACTGTGATAGCGATGTCGATAGGTCGTTAACCAAAAGAACTTAGAGGTATTTTGAAACTATCTTGCAAAAGCGGAGTCTTCTGGTTCCATTGGCATACAATAGGTCAGTATGTCGGAAGTTTAAACCGCTGATTTTCCCACCACGAAACCATGGTTCTTATGTGGAGTATAAACATTCTACATATCCAGTTCAGGAACGCTGATGTGTGGGAAGTTCCCATCCTATCAGCTCTCTCTCCTGCAATAAAGTTTACCAGCATGCAGGTGGAGTTGTGAGATTATTCGGGATACTAGGTTCTTCCAGAATCTCAGTGCAATGACGCCCTACAACTGAAAAGAAACCATAGAAAGTAATATTGAGCAAGTCGGAAAACCAGAAAGTGGACGCTTCACGTACGAAAGGCTTTATGTATCTCTTATCTATTGATATTTGAGTGGACATTTGTCCAATTTATTCGAGTCTCATCATGCATATATATATTATGTCAGATTATTTATATGTAAGTGATACATTTAAAGTTTCAGATTGAAGTAAATCTGCACAGAAGCGACAACTCTAACTTACATATTATAATTTTGTCGGTAATAATGCGATTTCCATCAAGTTCGGTAGGATCATGCTCCGTATTACGGCCTATGCTACTGTAAAACTTCATGGTTCTAACACTTCCTTTTATTTAAGCAAGTATTGGCGTGTAAGATATTTTGAGGCCCAGAGACCGTGTAATGCAGCTTCTTGAATATTTTAGATTTTTGGTTTGGGCACTTTCTGAAGGAAATGACCACTTTCTTGCCGTTGCACTCCCCCCTTTTTGAATTAAATGTCAAAACTGACGCCAGATTTAAACAAGTCGGGAAACCGGAAGCTGGGCGCTTCAGGTATAAAAGGTTTTGTGTTTCCCTATGTGAGGAGCACAACGTAGTTCTCCATTGGCTTATAGCATTGACCCGAGATATTGAAATCGCTCAATTCTGGGCAGGTTGCTGCCATTGCCAGAACTGAGCGATTTAAGTATCTCGAAGGGTAGGTTACTGCCATTGCCAGAACTCAGCGATTTAAATATCTCGAGTCAATGCTATCAGCCAATGGAGAGCTGGGTAATGAAATTGTTTCACGCATTAATGCAACCTGGATGAAGTGCCAAATTTATTGCATATATAGTTCTGAGTGTTGGCCGACTATGAAGGGCAATGAACGGCGTCTTGCGGTAATGTGGACTAAGATGTTGCATTGCACTGGCGGCGTGACACGTTTTGATTACGTTTGAAATGAGAATATCCGCGATCGATATGGGTTTGCATCGATCGTGGAAAAATTTCAAGACAGGCGTTTTCGATGGTGTGGTCACAGTTAGATACTAGACAGCTACCTCACTCCCCCTTGCCCCTCGAGGGGGGAAATCAGTGCGAGTACACACGATTTCAAATTGTTTTGCCCTTGAGCATGAGCGAGATGTACCAAAAACCCAATCAGCTGTGTTTGACATGCCGCCCGGACTTGCCAATGCATTGGTGAGATTGGCAAGTTTTTGCTTATGTATAAGTGAATACGTGAAACAGCTTTTTGCTAATGCGTGAGCACGCCGTAGTACCAGAATAGCAAAAGCTCACCGATCTCTCTCTTACCAATACGATTTGACGAAGATTATGCATTTTCCTTGTTTAGTGTCTCTGATGTGTACAGATAAGCTTCGGCAAGCACATTTGCAAGTGGGGTCATTTTTGTAAGGGTACTGCCTATAGTAGATCTACTGTGGGTGTGGTCACGTAATTCACGCTAACGAGAATTCAACAACCAGTATTGGTCAGAACATCGAAAGCAATGGTAAGCAACCAAAAAGCCGGCCAAAACAATGGTGGCTTGATACGCTGGATGGGGATTTAAAGGTCTCGAGATTACATCCTAATCAGGCGCTTGATAAAATAAAATGACGAAACCGAACACCACGAACCGACCCCACTTGTGAACTGAAGGCTGAAAAAAAAGAAAAAGATGTAAGGAGCGACGAGTGCACGACAGCTCCGTGTAATATACCAAAAAATTCCATTGCCCTCTATTTTCTAGAAAGCGATTTAAATAAATCATTTTATGGAAAGCCCTGTGTTGATAATGGTCAACCTCATACGCTTCACACTCTGAGTTTAATATTACTAGCAAATGCCAACAATGTAACCAACATCAAATATAAACAAGTCGGGAAACCGGAAGCTGGGCGCTTCAGGTATAAAAGGTTTTGTGTTTCCCTATGTGAGGAGCACAACGTAGTTCTCCATTGGCTTATAGCATTGACCCGAGATATTGAAATCGCTCAATTCTGGGCAGGTTGCTGCCATTGCCAGAACTGAGCGATTTAAGTATCTCGAAGGGTAGGTTACTGCCATTGCCAGAACTCAGCGATTTAAATATCTCGAGTCAATGCTATCAGCCAATGGAGAGCTGGGTAATGAAATTGTTTCACGCATTAATGCAACCTGGATGAAGTGCCAAATTTATTGCATATATAGTTCTGAGTGTTGGCCGACTATGAAGGGCAATGAACGGCGTCTTGCGGTAATGTGGACTAAGATGTTGCATTGCACTGGCGGCGTGACACGTTTTGATTACGTTTGAAATGAGAATATCCGCGATCGATATGGGTTTGCATCGATCGTGGAAAAATTTCAAGACAGGCGTTTTCGATGGTGTGGTCACAGTTAGATACTAGACAGCTACCTCACTCCCCCTTGCCCCTCGAGGGGGGAAATCAGTGCGAGTACACACGATTTCAAATTGTTTTGCCCTTGAGCATGAGCGAGATGTACCAAAAACCCAATCAGCTGTGTTTGACATGCCGCCCGGACTTGCCAATGCATTGGTGAGATTGGCAAGTTTTTGCTTATGTATAAGTGAATACGTGAAACAGCTTTTTGCTAATGCGTGAGCACGCCGTAGTACCAGAATAGCAAAAGCTCACCGATCTCTCTCTTACCAATACGATTTGACGAAGATTATGCATTTTCCTTGTTTAGTGTCTCTGATGTGTACAGATAAGCTTCGGCAAGCACATTTGCAAGTGGGGTCATTTTTGTAAGGGTACTGCCTATAGTAGATCTACTGTGGGTGTGGTCACGTAATTCACGCTAACGAGAATTCAACAACCAGTATTGGTCAGAACATCGAAAGCAATGGTAAGCAACCAAAAAGCCGGCCAAAACAATGGTGGCTTGATACGCTGGATGGGGATTTAAAGGTCTCGAGATTACATCCTAATCAGGCGCTTGATAAAATAAAATGACGAAACCGAACACCACGAACCGACTCCACTTGTGAACTGAAGGCTGAAAAAAAAGAAAAAGATGTAAGGAGCGACGAGTGCACGACAGCTCCGTGTAATATACCAAAAAATTCCATTGCCCTCTATTTTCTAGAAAGCGATTTAAATAAATCATTTTATGGAAAGCCCTGTGTTGATAATGGTCAACCTCATACGCTTCACACTCTGAGTTTAATATTACTAGCAAATGCCAACAATGTAACCAACATCAAATATAAAAAAGGGCTAGGGAGAATTAGATTCTTCTTCAATGGAATTTTAATATTTCACTCGAATTTCAATTATTCTCGTTAATTATGACGTCAGCATCTTATTTGTATGGCTTAGGATGCTGTTAATTAGCACGAAATTGATAAGTTTGAACTGCTATAACTTTCCCAATAATAGTTGGATTTTCATGAAACCTGGCATGTGTATGCACGAGGCTGTCCTCTACGTCGGTGCAAAATTTAGTACACTTAGGATGAACTTAAGGGGAGTTTTTAGTCTATATCTAAAAGTTGATAATATAATATTAGTAAATTTTTTGAGCAGATACCGGAATGGGACATCTCTCGAAGATTAAATTTCACATAAGTGTTTTACACAAAACCTTAAAAAGGGCTGCAGATAAATATATTCTTCATAAACGTGACTTTAATATTCCACGCGAATGTCAATTTTTCCGGGTAATTATGACGTCAGCATCTGATTTGCATGACTTTGGAAGCAGTAAACTCGCGCGAAATTGCTAAGTTTGAACTGCTATAACTTTGGCGTTAATTGCCTGATTTCCATGAAATTTAGCGCATATACACGAAATATTGTCCTCTATGCTGGTACAGAATTCGGAAGTCCTAGGATGAATTTAAGGGGGTTTTTTCAGTAAATTTCTAAAAAGTAGTAATATACTATTAGTAAGTTTATTTGAGCAGATATCGGAATGGGACATATTTTGAGGCCTAGATTTCATCTAGGCGCACCACCCTGATTTTTTTCGGATTTTTGGGTTGGGTAGTTTCCGAAAATGAGTCCTGTCTCACTTCAAATGCGTACATTTTGACTCCTTACTCACGCACTTTGCAATTTATGCCAGAATCAATGTCAGTTTCGAAAAGTACAAATCGAGACCTTTCATTTGATATCCTACACACCTATATCTGGTGAAAAAAATTTTTGAATCCCCTCTTTGCATGTATGGGGAGCCCCCCTTTAAACTCCACCTAAATTTATCCCACTCGCTGTATGCGTGGGATTTCATAGTTCCCATCTGTCCACCAAATTTCGTTTGGATCGGTTTAGCCGTTTTGGAGAAAAATGCGTGTGACAGACAGACAGACAGACAGACAGACAGACAGACAGACAGACAGACAGACATTGAATCGATTTTAATAAGGTTTTGTTTTACACAAAACCTTAAAAAGGGCTAGGGAGAATTAGATTCTTCTTCAATGGAATTTTAATATTTCACTCGAATTTCAATTATTCTCGTTAATTATGACGTCAGCATCTTATTTGTATGGCTTAGGATGCTGTTAATTAGCACGAAATTGATAAGTTTGAACTGCTATAACTTTCCCAATAATAGTTGGATTTTCATGAAACCTGGCATGTGTATGCACGAGGCTGTCCTCTACGTCGGTGCAAAATTTAGTACACTTAGGATGAACTTAAGGGGAGTTTTTAGTCTATATCTAAAAGTTGATAATATAATATTAGTAAATTTTTTGAGCAGATACCGGAATGGGACATCTCTCGAAGATTAAATTTCACATAAGTGTTTTACACAAAACCTTAAAAAGGGCTGCAGATAAATATATTCTTCATAAACGTGACTTTAATATTCCACGCGAATGTCAATTTTTCCGGGTAATTATGACGTCAGCATCTGATTTGCATGACTTTGGAAGCAGTAAACTCGCGCGAAATTGCTAAGTTTGAACTGCTATAACTTTGGCGTTAATTGCCTGATTTCCATGAAATTTAGCGCATATACACGAAATATTGTCCTCTATGCTGGTACAGAATTCGGAAGTCCTAGGATGAATTTAAGGGGGTTTTTTCAGTAAATTTCTAAAAAGTAGTAATATACTATTAGTAAGTTTATTTGAGCAGATATCGGAATGGGACATATTTTGAGGCCTAGATTTCATCTAGGCGCACCACCCTGATTTTTTTCGGATTTTTGGGTTGGGTAGTTTCCGAAAATGAGTCCTGTCTCACTTCAAATGCGTACATTTTGACTCCTTACTCACGCACTTTGCAATTTATGCCAGAATCAATGTCAGTTTCGAAAAGTACAAATCGAGACCTTTCATTTGATATCCTACACACCTATATCTGGTGAAAAAAATTTTTGAATCCCCTCTTTGCATGTATGGGGAGCCCCCCTTTAAACTCCACCTAAATTTATCCCACTCGCTGTATGCGTGGGATTTCATAGTTCCCATCTGTCCACCAAATTTCGTTTGGATCGGTTTAGCCGTTTTGGAGAAAAATGCGTGTGACAGACAGACAGACAGACAGACAGACAGACAGACAGACAGACAGACAGACATTGAATCGATTTTAATAAGGTTTTGTTTTACACAAAACCTTAAAAAGGGCTAGGGAGAATTAGATTCTTCTTCAATGGAATTTTAATATTTCACTCGAATTTCAATTATTCTCGTTAATTATGACGTCAGCATCTTATTTGTATGGCTTAGGATGCTGTTAATTAGCACGAAATTGATAAGTTTGAACTGCTATAACTTTCCCAATAATAGTTGGATTTTCATGAAACCTGGCATGTGTATGCACGAGGCTGTCCTCTACGTCGGTGCAAAATTTAGTACACTTAGGATGAACTTAAGGGGAGTTTTTAGTCTATATCTAAAAGTTGATAATATAATATTAGTAAATTTTTTGAGCAGATACCGGAATGGGACATCTCTCGAAGATTAAATTTCACATAAGTGTTTTACACAAAACCTTAAAAAGGGCTGCAGATAAATATATTCTTCATAAACGTGACTTTAATATTCCACGCGAATGTCAATTTTTCCGGGTAATTATGACGTCAGCATCTGATTTGCATGACTTTGGAAGCAGTAAACTCGCGCGAAATTGCTAAGTTTGAACTGCTATAACTTTGGCGTTAATTGCCTGATTTCCATGAAATTTAGCGCATATACACGAAATATTGTCCTCTATGCTGGTACAGAATTCGGAAGTCCTAGGATGAATTTAAGGGGGTTTTTTCAGTAAATTTCTAAAAAGTAGTAATATACTATTAGTAAGTTTATTTGAGCAGATATCGGAATGGGACATATTTTGAGGCCTAGATTTCATCTAGGCGCACCACCCTGATTTTTTTCGGATTTTTGGGTTGGGTAGTTTCCGAAAATGAGTCCTGTCTCACTTCAAATGCGTACATTTTGACTCCTTACTCACGCACTTTGCAATTTATGCCAGAATCAATGTCAGTTTCGAAAAGTACAAATCGAGACCTTTCATTTGATATCCTACACACCTATATCTGGTGAAAAAAATTTTTGAATCCCCTCTTTGCATGTATGGGGAGCCCCCCTTTAAACTCCACCTAAATTTATCCCACTCGCTGTATGCGTGGGATTTCATAGTTCCCATCTGTCCACCAAATTTCGTTTGGATCGGTTTAGCCGTTTTGGAGAAAAATGCGTGTGACAGACAGACAGACAGACAGACAGACAGACAGACAGACAGACAGACAGACATTGAATCGATTTTAATAAGGTTTTGTTTTACACAAAACCTTAAAAAGGGCTAGGGAGAATTAGATTCTTCTTCAATGGAATTTTAATATTTCACTCGAATTTCAATTATTCTCGTTAATTATGACGTCAGCATCTTATTTGTATGGCTTAGGATGCTGTTAATTAGCACGAAATTGATAAGTTTGAACTGCTATAACTTTCCCAATAATAGTTGGATTTTCATGAAACCTGGCATGTGTATGCACGAGGCTGTCCTCTACGTCGGTGCAAAATTTAGTACACTTAGGATGAACTTAAGGGGAGTTTTTAGTCTATATCTAAAAGTTGATAATATAATATTAGTAAATTTTTTGAGCAGATACCGGAATGGGACATCTCTCGAAGATTAAATTTCACATAAGTGTTTTACACAAAACCTTAAAAAGGGCTGCAGATAAATATATTCTTCATAAACGTGACTTTAATATTCCACGCGAATGTCAATTTTTCCGGGTAATTATGACGTCAGCATCTGATTTGCATGACTTTGGAAGCAGTAAACTCGCGCGAAATTGCTAAGTTTGAACTGCTATAACTTTGGCGTTAATTGCCTGATTTCCGTGAAATTTAGCGCATATACACGAAATATTGTCCTCTATGCTGGTACAGAATTCGGAAGTCCTAGGATGAATTTAAGGGGGTTTTTTCAGTAAATTTCTAAAAAGTAGTAATATACTATTAGTAAGTTTATTTGAGCAGATATCGGAATGGGACATATTTTGAGGCCTAGATTTCATCTAGGCGCACCACCCTGATTTTTTTCGGATTTTTGGGTTGGGTAGTTTCCGAAAATGAGTCCTGTCTCACTTCAAATGCGTACATTTTGACTCCTTACTCACGCACTTTGCAATTTATGCCAGAATCAATGTCAGTTTCGAAAAGTACAAATCGAGACCTTTCATTTGATATCCTACACACCTATATCTGGTGAAAAAAATTTTTGAATCCCCTCTTTGCATGTATGGGGAGCCCCCCTTTAAACTCCACCTAAATTTATCCCACTCGCTGTATGCGTGGGATTTCATAGTTCCCATCTGTCCACCAAATTTCGTTTGGATCGGTTTAGCCGTTTTGGAGAAAAAGACAGACAGACATTGAATCGATTTTAATAAGGTTTTGTTTTACACAAAACCTTAAAAACACTAACCAAGACAGGTCAGAGACCCTCTTCATGGTTAGTTGTATACATCGTTGACGGTAGGGCAGCGCTGCCTAATCCAATCGTACATGCTTTCGTCGGCAAAGTTGGTTCGCCCGATAAAAATTGAACCCCAATTGGATTGGTCTCCAATTGAGGGGAGACTCTCGTTCAGAGGGTTGCATTACCTCGAAGAATTTTTTTATTTTGATTTTGTTTTATGTTTTGAGTTTTATCAAAATTGGCGGGATATCGGCAGAGTCACTTTTTGCCGAAACTGTGGGTCGTCTGGTATCCATGGCTACCGTTCACGGCCACATCTTAACCCTTCGGACCATTCAGCCCTCAGCACGGGAATCACATCTTAATTTGGACCGGCGATTACCGCTCAACTTCAGGTTTCACCTTTAGACGACCAAGTTTTGAATTTTCTTTGTATTCTGCTACTTAGTGTAAGCATTCCTGGTGGCTCCTGGCTTATCTATTTGGACAGCTGAAGGGTACAACATTTCTTCACTTTTTAGGGTAAGCAGGCACTTTCGTTTACCTTTATTTTTTTTTTTCCTCGTAGCATGGCAGTGATTTCAGAGTCGAAGGGTTTCTCCTGAATAAGATGTTCTTCTGATCCTGAAGTGCCTTCTGACCATCGCAATATGCTATCAACCTGCCTGCGCTGCTCTTTTAGTAATGATTGCACTTTCCTTTCTCGAATTCTGCTTTCTATTTTAGTTGAGTGCTAATCAAATATTTGCTTAATTGATGCTGATTTCTTGCACGAAATCAGATTAGGGAATATAAAGTATTATAACATTAAATCTATAGATTCTTTTCCTTCCTCCAAAGCTTTTCCAAAGTTTCTACTTCCACTTCGTGCTCTGTCTTTTCCCATTTCTTTCAGAGATGAATATTTTTCGGATTCACCCTGATGCTTTGAGATTGTTGCTAATAAATGGAGCAAGTGTATTCTCTTATAAGGTGAGGAGCTACCATATCACTCATTTTCGCGATTACCTTGAAACAGTAGTCACAGACGGCCGACCTGTCCATTTGCTGCTGCAATTTCCTTCACGTAAATATGAAAATTTATCGTTTGTTCTAAAAACATACTTTTCCCATTGCTCCACTTAAAAAACAATTGTTTTGTTGGGAAATGAGGAATTGCTTGCGATCTCCACGATCTTTCTGATGTTTATTAAAAATTATGTTCTCTGAGATGAAATATCTTTCGTCCGATTTGCTCATAAAAATTTATGTTAATGCTCCTGGTCATCTGCACTTGTACATCCGCAAGCATCTCTGCAGCTTCTCACTTTTCGCATTATTACGAATGTCCAACTGTTACGGCCATTGCCAATGGTCATTGCAATGTTTCTGATTTGCAACATTCTTGAGGACACTAGATGGCTTCTAGGCCAGCGAGTATCTAGCGTGGTCGCCTGATCACTGCGGCCAGGTAGATCCAATATAACCACAGCGGACGCAACCGAGAGCATTGCCATTGAACATGTCGGAACTCGGAATTATTCCATACGATGATGGCTATATGTTGTCCACTCTCATATGCTTCATCGCAGCTCCATACGCTGCTGGAACGGCTGATGATCACGAGATGAGGCTCGCGCAGATTGAGAAAATGATGATGATAACATTTATGCGGATTTGGTATTCGAGGCGCGTAAATTAACTCGTCAACTTTTTATGACCAAAGCGAGCATCTAGTTGCCCGCCAAGAATTGGAGAGAGAATCCTTGGCGCAATGGTACCGATATGTAGAAAAACTTATTTAATAATGACAGGAGCTATTCGAAGAACTTACATTTTAGTGGAGAATGTAATCTTCAACTATGCCATTTGCAGCGTACGACGGGAAACTTGATTGTGTCTGTGTGTGGTTCTGATTCTCGGAACATCTAGTTTTACCTGCTGGGCGAATCAGGCCTTCTTCATTGCTCAGATGACGCAAGAAAAAATGAGTTATTTGGTGAGAAATGTACAAGGTGAGGACATGAATGGCAGTGGGTATGTGTAATCAACTAGGAATCAGTCGGGGGTAAAACTCGTTCAAATTGGAGCTTTAACTTTCCATTTTCTAACATGTTCCATGAATAGTAAGCCATGTTAGTAGCGAAGGGACAGGTGGACGATGCGAAGTGCTTCCTGGTTTCGAGCTGGAAAGGATAAGAACAAATGGCAACCCTATATTCATTTTTCTACTGGCTATTTCAAGTAGCAAAAGGTCCATCTGTGCATTCAAAACTTCAGGACATTTCAACATCTTGTTGCGTTTCAGAATGAAATTGACAGAAGGTTTTATTAGTAAGTTTTTCAAGTAAAAAAATATGCCCTTTCAACAATTTTACTGCTTATCCTTTCTTGCATTGTGCATTACTGTTCCCCAAAAAAACTGAGTTCAGAAATATATCAAGACCAACGGAGGCGTCTTTGATGACGCTACAGCCTAAATCATACCTTGGCCTCCCGGATGCATCGTCTCCAATTATCTGGATGCAAATATGACGTCCTCTAGTTAGAAAATCTTAGAATTGATCTGCAATCTGCGTCTACTGAGCTCTCCCAATTTTTCGTTGGCTTCTCTTTTGGCCGGCTGGCATCGGCTCTGCCTTTCGCCAGGTATCTCCTTCCTTTGCCGCTCCAAAAATCTTTCAGAGGACTTTTCCGTCGAAAGTATCGATCTGTTTTTCCGACATTTGCGTTAAGGTCCAAGTCTCCCATTCATGCAGAAGGACGGGTCGAATTAATATTTTGTAGATGCCTAGTTTATTGCGTCTGCGTACTTTTCTCGATCTAATTATGGAGAGGACTGCGTAAAATGCTTTATGAATAGTAATCCGCCTTTGGATTTCATGTTTTCCGTTTCTGTCCTTCGAGAGTAGGCCTTGAATAATAAGTGAAGATTACTGTACACTCTTATGCTAAATTCAGCTTGTCACGCGCTTCTCGCTTTAGGACTTGCCACGAACTAGTAAGTGAAATTGTTTCCCAATTTATTTAATAGTGTTATGTTGTATCTTGTGTGCCACCGAATCGTATTGGAAAGGAACTGAAATAACGGCTACTATTTTTAACTATCGAAACTGACCTATGACCAAGGAACTATGAGAGAACTCCTCTTCTTCTTGCGAATATGTGTTTTTGGTGCATCGTTGCGTACTGCATGATAAAAGGAATTCCGCATTCCGTTGATAACGGAGAATAATAACAATCAGGGCAAATCGTACTATGTTCTTGTAGAACTATTGTGCCTATTATATTATATATGTTAATTATTTTATTTTCTCTGTTCCCTACTTTCAAAGGTTTCACCTTGGCATTGGTAATTAAATCTGGATGCATTGTAACGGCGTCCCTGCCACTTTCCAGCGCGTCCGCTGCCTAATTGTCTTTTCACTTAATATAGTCGGGATCCCGGAGTAATCGGACCCTATTGAATGAGCCGATAGGGTTCACTCTCTTAAGACATTCCCATGATAGTTTGGAATTCACCTGGCTGGACCCATCTAGTGCCTTAGAAATCGGTTGGTAATCGGTTAGAATAGCCAAATTCCGACTGACTGATTGACAGTCTCAAGATTGGCCTAGTTGCCTGTATCTGTATGAGCAGTTGGAGAGCAGATGAAATTTGCGCACGTCATAACTGTTATCGGTTGTCATTTTCAGCCCTAGATAGGAGAAGTTTTCAACGGTCTCCTATCTTCATTGTTTTCGTTTGACCAGTGCGATTGAATGTTGTTCGTTCTTTTGGTTTGATTTTGGCGCTGACGTTGCCACCATGTCTTCCTTTCATTAACGTGCAGCCCAAGATCTCGCGCCGCGTGCTCGATTTGGATGAAGGTAAACTATACATCTCGGGTTGTCCTTCCCATGATGTCGATATCGTCAGCATAGGCCAGTAGTTGGGTGGACTTGAAGAGGATGGTGCCTCTCGCATTTACAACGGCATCGCGAATCACTTTCTCCAGGGCCAGGTTGAAGAGAACGCATGATATGGCATCCCCTTATCATAGACCGTTGTTGATGTTGAATAATCTCGAGAGCGATCTTCCTGCTTTTATCTGGCCTTGCACATTGGTCAGGGTCAGCCTAGTGTCTTATCAATTTCCTTTGTGATACCGAATTCTCTCATGGCCGTGTATAGTTTTACCTTGGCTATGTTGTCATAGGCGGCTTGAAAGTCGATGAAAAGATGGGCCAACTGATGTCCATATTCCAACAGTTTTTCCATCGCTTACTGCAGGAGATCTGTTGCTGATTTGCCTGGAGTGAAACCTCTTTGGTATGGGGCACTGATGTTCTGGGCGTATGGGGCTATCCGGCCTAGCAAGATAGAGGAGAATATCTTATAGATGGCACTCAGCAACGTGATACCTCTATAATCGATGCACTGTATGATATCCCCTTTTTTGGGTATGAGAAAAATAATGCCGCGTTTCCAGTCGTCGGGTATTGATTCGCTGTCCCATATTTTGAGCATTAGTTGATGAAGCGCTTGGTGTAATTTGTCGCCTCCATATTTAACCAATTCGACTGCAATTTCATCAGCTCCTGGCGACTTGTGGTTTTTAAGCCGATGAACTGCACGGAATGTTTCTTCTATGCCTGGTGGTGGCAGTATTTGTCCGTCGGGACCTCTAACTCGACGATATTTTGGTTGTTGAGCAGTTCATCAAAATACTCAACCCATCGCTCCAAAATGCCCAATCTGTCGGTTTCGATGGGCATCGAGGTGTATCCTGTTCATCCTGCTGACTTGTTGGTAAAACTTCCGCGCCTGGTACGGTTACTTTCTGTACTTTTCTAGTTCACAGATTTGTTGGTTCTGCCAAGCTTCCTTTTTCCGTCTCCCAAGTCCCTTCTCCGCTCGACGGAGTTGGTGATAGGTCTCTGCGCGTGCCCGCGCCCCCTGTGAGAATGCAACATTACTCGGTATGCGGCATTCTTCCGCTCCGTTGCTAGCTTACATTCATCGTCAAACCAGCGGTTCTGACTTTTCTCGCGGTTGGGGTATCTTTCCGCCGTATCAATGATAACGTTCCTCGGGTAGTTGTGTGGATCATTTGTTCATGCTTCATCTCCAGGATCTCTGTTGACTGCGGTTATTGTAAAATCCATTTCCCCCTTATAGGTGTTACGGAGGGCTGTGTTGTGAATGGCTTCGGTATTCACTCTCACCTAATTGTGTCGTAATTCGAGTCCGGAACACCATGCCAACGAGATAGTGGTCCGAGTCTATATTGGCTGCCCTATATGTTCTGACATTCATCAAGGCTGAGAGGTGGCGGTGTTCAATCAGCAGGTGGTCAATTTCGGTAAAAGTGGTCCCGTCTGGAGAGGCCCATGTATGTTTGTGGACCGCTTTCCGCGGAAACCAGGTACTTCCAAGAACCATTTCGTGCGATACTGCTAACTGAATAATCTGCAGTCCGTTATCTTTGGTATCCCTATGTAAGCTATAGGGAGCCGACATATCGCCTGAATACGCGGTCCGCCCCTCTTTGACTGTTGATGATTTCGATATCATACTTCGGACAGGCTGTGAGGGTCCGCTCAACTGCCTCTTAGAAGGTATCCTTCTCCGGCTCTGCAGTCTCCTCTGTAGGGGCGTGAACGTTTATGAGGCTTATATTTCTAAACTTGCCTTGCAAACGCATTCGCTTATATTTTCAAAGCCGATAACAGCAGATTTCATTTTTGGCTGACTAAGAAACCCATCCCAAGCACAAACCGGTCTCTGTCCATCGCATCTTTTGCAACGCTCTTACATCAGCCTTATATTGGGACATGGTATCGGCTAGCTGCTCAGCAGCATTCTCTTTGTACAGGGAGCGCACGTTCCATGAGAAAATGCGCAAATCATTATTCCGTTCTCGTTGCTGGGTTCGTTGTTGTGAATTCCGTTCGGTCCGAGGCTCCTTCCGTGGCTTCGTAACATCGGTTTTCTATGTGGGGTTGTCAGCTTTGCCCAACCCCCAACCTGGAGGACCAGTTGGTACATTTTGCCTCGTTTTTAGGCGCGCAGCATTCGCTTAGTGGAGGTTTACCTAGATTGCCTTAGTATTGGCCATTACGTCATAAGTGTCTGCAGCTTAAAGTATCATCCTTCTTCTCCGGTATGGCATTTGTTTGTGATTTATTCTCCGAATGCAGCCCTAGGAGATCTAGTTTGTCCAGCTTCCTCTTTTGTTGACAGCAGGTGCAACTTTTCTGCCCGGCCGTACCTTTTCAACCTCAATGGCCTCCAGGGTATATTTTTTCTTGGTTTCTCTTTAGGTATGTGTACAGTCAGCCTGTCAGATCTGTAATTAATAATGCAGTCACGAATTTTCATTGCCTCCCAGGCTCCGCCATCTACTCTGACCTTGAGAAGTTTGCCTCTGCCCTCCTCCTTGCTATTCATTATCGCGTGTGGAGGTCTGTTTTCTGAGTACTGAAGAAGAGGCATTCCGTCATCTCAATCTGTGTGGCTTTTGGAAAGTGCCCCTGCTACATTATATCTAGCACATATAGATAGTTCTGTTCCCCTGCAGCCGCACAATTTAGGGACTATAGTCCTAAGTCAGTTCGCCGTGCCCTCCATTCCATAGGTTACGAGGATACGACTCGGTTGAAAGTGTATGTGAAACCCCTAGGTTTCATCTGGGATATGCTTTTTAACGCAAACTCCTTACTTCATCCCTCGCACATATCCATGACAGGCAGTATGGCCAGTCGAATACTCTTTATCGCATTAGCATTATTACTGGAGCTTTTTGACTCTAATGCTGAAGGTTTAGGTCTGCCCTTCTTAAGGGTCTCTTCTAGTTTCAGGTTTTCCTTCAGAGAGTAATATACTATTCATCACGTACGTCACTGAGGCCTGTTCCTTCCTTGATGCTTGATGGACTATTTTGTTCCAAGTACGTGGTCTTGCTTGTTTGCTATTATTGTTTGCTTTTTAAGGTTTTGTGTGAAACAAAACCTTATTAAAATCGATTCAATGTCTGTCTGTCTGTCTGTCACACGTATTTTTCTACAAAACGGCTAAACCGATCCGAACGAAATTTGGTGGACAGATGGGAGCTATGAAATCTCACGCATACAGCGAGTGGCATAAATTTAGGTGGAGTCCAAAGGGGGGCTCTGCAGACATGCAAAGGGGGGATTCAAAAATTTTTTTCACCGGAGATAGTTGTGTAAGATATCAAATGATTTGTACTTTTCGAAGTTTTGGCATAAATTGCAAAGTGCGTGAGTAAGGAGTCAAAATGTACGCACTTGAAGTGAGACAGGACTCGTTTTCGGAAACTACCCAACCTAAAAATCCGAAAAAAATCAGGGTGGTGCGCCTAGATGAAATCTAGGCCTCAAAATATGTCCCATTCCGATATATGCTCAAATAAACTTACTAATAGTATATTACTACTTTTTAGAAATTTACTGAAAAATCCTCCTTAAATTCATCCTAGGACTTCCAGCATAGGGGACAATATTTCGTATATATGTGCAAAATTTCATGGAAATCAGGCAATTAACGGAATAATTGACATTCGCGTGAAATATTAAAGTCGCATTTATGAAGAATCTACTTATCTGCAGCCCTTCTTAAGATTTTGTGTAAAACATTTATGTGAAATCTAATCTTCTTGAGATGTCCCATTGCGGTATCTGCTCAAAAAATTTACTAATAGTATATTATCAACTTTTAGAAATTGACTAAAAAACTCCCCTTAAGTTCATCCTAGGTGTACCAAATTGCAATTTGCAACTGCATAGAGGACAGTCTCGTGCATACACATGCCAAGTTCCATGAAAATCCAACTATTAGTGTCAGAGTTAGAGAAGTTCAAACTTATCAATTTCGTGCTAAATAGCAGCATCCTAACCCATACAAATAAGATGCTGACGTCATAATTAACGAGAATAATTGAAATTCCAGTGAAATATTAAAATTTCATTCAAGAAGAATCTAATTCTCCCCAGCCGTTTTTTATATTTGATGTAGGTTACATTCTTGACATTTGCTAATAATATTAAACTCGGAGTGTGAAGCGCATGAGGTTGACTATTATCAATACAGGGGTTTCCATCAAATGGTTTATTTAAATCGGTTTCTAAAAAGTAGCAGGCAATGGAATTTGTAGCTATGTGACACAGAGCTATCGTGCACTCTTCGCTCCTCCCATCTTTTTCTTTTTCTGCATCCTTTGTCCCGCTCACAAGCGGGGTCGGCTCGTCGTGACCGTTATCGTCATTTTATTTTATCAAATGCCTGATCAGGATGTAATCGCGAGGCCTTGAAATCTCCATCTAGCGTATCAAGCCACCGTTGTTTCAGACGGCTTTTTGGTTGCTTACCATTAACTTCGATGTTCAGACAATATTGGTAAATGAATTCTCGTTAGCGTGAATTACGTGACCACACCATCGAAAACACCTCTCTTGCGTAATCAAAACGTCTCACGCCACCAGTGCAATGCAATATCTTCGTCCCCATTACCGCAAGACGCCGTTCATTGACCTTTATAGTCGGCCAATACTCAGAACTATAGAGAGCGGCAGACGAACGACATTGCAGTAAATTTTAGATTTGGGACGTGCGCTGATACTTCGATCACAAAGAACACCAGTTGGGGAATGCCACTTAATCCAGGTTACGTTAATGTATGAAATAATTTCATTACGCAGTTCTCCATTGACAGATAGCATTGACTAGAGATATTTAAATCGCTGAGATCTGGCAATGGCAGTAACCTGCCCCTCGAGATATTTAAATCGCTGAGTTTTGCCAATGTCGGTAACCTGCCCTTCGAGATATTCAAATCGCTCAGTTCTGGCAATGGCAGTAACCTGCCCAGAACTGAACGATTTCAATATCTCGGGTCAATGCTATAAGTCAATGGAGAACTACGTTATGCTCCTCACATAAGGAAACACAAAACCTTTTATACCTGAAGCGTCAAGTTTCCGGTTTCCCGACTTGTTTAAAGTTTTGTATGAGATAAAACCTAATTAGAATCGATTCAATGTCTGTCTGTCTGTCACGTCTTATTTATTAGGAAACGACTTAGGCTATTGTCACGAAATTTACTGATAATATGTGGTCTATGAATCTCTTTACCGGAACTGGTGTTATTTCTATTGAGTTTAAGGGGTTTCCATGTACAAGTGAAAGGGGAGTGTAAATGTTTTCAACAGAATAAGATCATCAGCGTTTGCCCGAAAAGTAACAGGTCTCGTTCTCAGAACTCATTATTATACAAAAAAATTTGAAAAAAATCGGAATGATGCACCTATATCAACTCTAGGCCTCAAAATACATCCCCCTTCAGTTCATCTTTGAAGCACAAAATTTGGTACCGGCATAACATGTATATGACGCCATAAAGTGAACTTATGTGAACGGCAGAGTTGGATATATCAAGGAATTTTTTAAGCCAAAGGTCCTTGGCATGCGCTGCCAGTTTCCTCTGTTGCTTTATCGTATTTCAAATTTTCTGTTGAAATGGTACTTCATTCAGTAATTTGGGAACACGATAGGAAAGAAGGTCAACATTTCTTCAACAGTGCCCCCAGGCATTCTAAAGATTTTCCTGCATCTATATGTGAACATGAAGAGGAGTTAATCCTTGAAGAACCCCTTGGTTATGGCATTGGATATGGTCTCAGTGATACACGCACAAAGAAACCCAAGATCCTTTTTATTCTTTCTACGTCAAAGCTGCTCTCAACGTCGAGTCTTATTATTCCCTGAACCGAGATATTGGGCTCATACGACACCCTCCAAATTTTGAGAAGCCCATTTATACGAGTATTTCCTAGAGTTACGTCTAGAACCTGCTTTTTCGTGCTGATCATGGGTGTTGCGGTGTTCATCGATTATTTTTTTCTACTCTATAGCTAAGCATGAATTAAAAAGGCACTGACTTTTTCTGCTGGGCGTTTGCATCGCAGCCGTACAGAAGTGGTGGCGACTTATTCATCGCTGTGGGTTTGGCATGTGTGCCTTTAGTATATCATCACCAACACATGTTAACAGTTTTGCTCCTATACTGCCTGAAAAGTTAGGGTCAGCAGTCCTAAGCCAATCTGCAGTATCTTCCTTACACAGTCCGCCAATGAAAAACCTGATAGAAAGCGTATGCCGGTAAGCACTAGCTCTGTACCATGACGTCTTCGATAATTTCCTGCTCCTCACGAGTGAGCATTTGCTCTGGAAATGACTTCTGTAGTATGGTCAATTGGATGCTCTTTATTCCACTAGCAGGGCCTTCCGGTTCCTACAATCGTCTTTTTCTTGGGTTCGGATTTGTGCTTCTTGGGAACATTTTCCCTCTTATCAAATAATCTCCGCTTCGAAATCAGATTTCCTTCTTTGCATTGGCAGGATGTGTATTGTGGTGTATAACGCTTCATCCTGTTGACTTGTTCCGCGCCTGATGCAGTTGCTTCCTGTACTTCTCGAGACTGGTTGAATCTGTGGCGGTGGATGCCAACCTGGACGCCATTGTGCATTCCTGTTACTCCTGACATTTGTCCTCCACAGCGACGGAGGCGAATTCACAATGGCGCCCAGGTTCGCGCCTCCGATGCACCGCCACAAGCTAAAGGGATTTGGTGGTTGGCTAGATTCAACGTCGCAAAAACACGGCAGTACGTTAGAGAGTGCCCGAAATCATGGGTGAGTGGAATGGGATATCGGTCTGGAACTGTCTGAGCGTTCAGACGCCTATAACCTCCACATGGCCGCCATTCGCCGTTTGGCTTAGGGAGCAAATGGAAAGGACCAACAACTGTTTGATGGTGTGTAGGTACCCTGTTTCATCAAATTTTCGAACTCTCTTCGCAACAGCAAGCTTCCGGGGGTGATAGAGGGTGCACCTTTTTGACGACTGGAGAGCCGGTGGTATTGATATGGTGCTGCACATCGTGCTTCGTCGGCTTTGAGAAACTATTTTCCGTAATGATGTTGCGAAACTTTCGGAGGCATCGTCCTCGAAAATTATTGAGAGGGTGTCATCTCGGCAACTAGAAATCTGACATTTGTCCTCCAGCCAATTTCAGGTGTCGGAGGCGGAGGCGAATCCACAATGGCGTCCATATTCGCACCTCTGATGCACCGCTACAATTCTGCCAGGATTCTTTTTTTTTCGTCTGTGAAATTGATCTTTACTTGCCAGAGTTCGTGATAGGCCACTGAACGTGCCTACGTTCTTTGAAAGTGCAGTGATGTTTCGTTCTGGTGCAAAGTTATATTGATCGTCAAACCTCGACCCCGTCACCCATATATCTTTGTCGACTGCTTTCGGCGCAAATTAGATATTTCTAACAGCCATTTCGTGCGATGCTGCTAATTGAATAATCCGCAGTTCCTTATCATTGGTGTGATGAATATCATACTTAGAGAATGGTTTTAATATCATACTTGGGGTAGGTCTCGAGAGTCTGCTCTACTATCTTGTAGGAGGTGTCCTTCTCTGACTCTACAGGCTCCTTTTTAGAAGCGTGAATGTCCCTGAGGCTTGTATTCCTAAATTTGCTTCGCAAGCGCGTTTGTGTTTTCAAAGCCGATAACAGCAATTTTCGTTTTTTGGCTGACTAAGAAACCTACCGCGATGATGAAATCTGGCCACGGTTGTTGGCAGCCAACAGAGCCTATTTCAGCTTACAAAAACTGTTCCGCTCGAAACGTCCCACCATAGGGTCAAAGCTTTTACTGTATAAGACAATGATCTTGCCAGTCCTCATGTATTCCTCGGAGACTTGGGTAAGAAGAATTGCGAACTCTTGGCCGCGTTCGAGAGAAGAATCCTCCCAAGAATTTCTGGTCCCCTACATGAGGATGGACGATACCATGACTGTTGTCGATAAAATTCGGATCAATAGGTTACGGTGGGCGAGTCACTCAATCCGTATGGATGAGGATGATCCAGCCCGGAAATTTTATAAGGGCAATATTTATGGTAGAAAAAGAAGACGAGGTAGACCCTGCCTGAGATGGAGCGATGGTGTAGGTCAGGACGACAGACACCTTTTAGGGATATTGAATTGGTGGAACAGGGCGTAAAACCGGGATGTCTGGAGTTCCGTATTAAGGCAGGCCTAGACCGGATGCCGGTTGTCGCGCGGTTGATGATGACGATGAAGAAACCTACTCCGAGCACAGTTTTGACTGGATGGCCGCTATAATATATGGTGTAGTGATTCTTCTTCAGAAAACCAGTCCCTGTCCAACGCGTCTCTTACAAAGCTGCTACATCTGCCTTTTATTGGGACAGAGTATCGGCTAGCAGCTGGGAAGCATTCAATCTGTACAGGGAGTGTACGTTCCATAAGAAAATCTTTAATCCATTTTCGGTGCTGGCTTCGTTGCAGCTTGATTTTAGTTATGCAGACATTTCCCAGGTTTGGTGTTCCATCATGGGTACCAATCCACCCTTTCATCCTGGAGCCTATACTATTACCATCTTTAGCATAAATGCATGATAACTTTTAGATGAGTTCTGAATATTCCTCATTAAGTTGTTGGTGTCATCACCGCATAAACCAGTAATGGCTGAAAATTGATATTCTTCAATTGTTGTTTCCTTTGGGGAGACCATTTACCTTGATATGGAAAACATACTCACAAGTCTACCGGAACACGTAAAATAACTTCTGAAACATCAAACCTAATGCGAAATGCCCCAGGCTTTTCTTTTACCTTAAACCTACCTGATGCCGTTCTCGAATTCGCTGATCACGATTCTATAGCCACGCATTCCTGAATCAACCGACTAGGAAGAAGCTAATAGGTTCTGACTTAAGATTAGATATGACTCGCCTCAGTCCCCAGTGGAAGAGTCCGTTCTTTAAGAGAATCATCAAAATTAATCACCTCAGTCTGCTCAAGCTATTAATAATAAGGAGATCGAGTCCCAATACTCAGACGAAGAAGTTTGGAAAGAATAAACTTGGTGTGCCTACATACATTATTGGTTGCTGAAGATTTTTTTAAGTTTGTTTGACAAAACTGATCCACAATATAGTTTTGGATGGTGACCTTTAAGGGCTATCATATCTTTAAGCAATGGAGAGCCATTTTTCTAATAGGTATGTATACGCAACTGTGTACATTAAGAAAGTTCTCTTGAATTAAACATAACTGCCCAACTGCCATTGTGATCATTATAGACGGAAAAATTGTCATCCGTTGCTAATTCAAACCTTCCCTTAATGGTTTCAAAAGTGATTTATCACCGACCTTTAGAATGACCTAAGAAGCGAAAACCGAATTTCCAAGAAAAAACATTTCCAAATCAAACCCATTCCAGGAAAACAAGTGTCCGCCTTTCATTTCCGAAGAGGGAGCGTGCTGGACCAGAAACATGTCAAAATAAAACCGACATTGTCATCAAAAAAGAGAATTCACACGATTAGTAGGGAGCCATCAGCAGGATCATTACGAGTGATTAATGAGTGCGGACGCCTAAACCGACATAATGAGCTGATAGGGAATTTCACCTGGCTTTTCACCTATTCAGGTTCTTATCGCAACGAAAATTTAAATGCGACGATAAGAAACCCGCGACATTCGCTTCGATGCTTTGCGACAATTAATTATGTCGCCCAGGACTGGATGGTGTAGAACAAACCAGGGACCTGCAGTAGCACTTATGTGGGTTTGTGCATCGTTGGAAATGCGTCGAGAGTGACGGCGATTCTCTGTGGATCCGGACGACTGCATTTTAGTTTGGAGCGAATGTAGGATTTGGTGACTACGCGCATTCATAACGAATTTAAGATTTTTTTGTTCAGATGTAACAAGGGTGAGCAATATTAGCCCCTTGCCATGAAAAATTATTCGAGTTTTTCGTTTGTAGCAAGGACTGCGAGTAGATTTTAAAGCAGTAAAAGTAGAGCAAGGTGGTTTGAATATGAGATTTTGTTATTGAAAATAATTGCTCTAAACCACTCTTGTGATGCAAGACTTTGACTTTGAGTGTTAGTATCACACTAAAGTTAACAGTGTTATATAATGCATATACATTATGAGATGGGGCAAACGCCACACCAATGTTTTGTTTTTATATAAGAAATACACAAAACCTTTCGTGTCTGTAGCTACTGGTTTCGCGATTGGTTTTTAATGGAAAATCATCGTACCAGTTGTACCAGTACCAGTACCAGTTGTAAAACTGGTCCAAAGAATAGTACAAATCAAAAAAGGACTTGGAATCTCTCTAAATATGCATTTTATGCCCAAAGATTGCATGTGATTTTTTTGTGGTATTCTCATCATCATAGTGGCACTACGGCCCTTTGTCGGGCCCTGGCTTGGACATGCCTTGTTCACCGAAGGCGTTGTACTTTAACGAATTTCGAGACTTATATCTTATCGTATAGTCCGTACAACTGCTCCAAAAATTCGCCAAAGAACCTTCCTTTCGAATGTGTTTTGCGAATTTTCGAAAGTTTAGGTTAGGGTTCAGGTTTCGCACCCATAGCATAACTGGTCGTATGATGGTATTGTATACGCTGAGCTCTGTGTTTCTGTGCACATGCTTCGATTTCACCGCACCGATAATAAAATCTTATTCGCTAGCTGTATCGCTCGCTCATCGTCGTTTTTTTGACAGGCTGGTATCCAAATATATACAGCTGTCTACGAATTCGATGTTGAGGTGGCGTCCTACTTCCTGATTGCATCATTATTTTCGTTTTATCCTCATTGTGCGTAGTCCAACTTCTTTCGCAGCAGTGCCGAGAGTATGCGGAAGCTCCTCTGCCTCAGCCAATTTTCGGGACTTGATGTTAATATCATCTGCATACGCTAGCAATTGTGTCGACTTAATGAGAAGCGTCCGCTGGTATTAGTAGCCGTTGTTCAGATAGCGTATTCAGGTGCTGCTGTTTTAAACCAGTACGTGTTTCAAAAGGATCAGTTTTGGAATCTGACCTCGTTAGTCATACTAGCTTAGTTGGTATACCAAATTGCAGCATTATTAGTGCTCCACGTTCTATACTATCGGATGCCTTCTTGAAGACGACAAAGATTTATATTCTCAGTATTTTTGCAGGATCAGTTGAACAGCAAAAAGTTTGCGGCCTGGAACCGCCCTGGCACTCACTCATGAGTTATTCGGCATATGGACTTATTCGATTCTCCAGAATTTTCGTCAACATTTTATAAGACGAACAGACTCGTGAAATGCTTCTATAGTTTTCAAAACGCAATCTATCTCCCTTTTTGTAGATGGGACAGATGATGTTTCTGCGCCAGTTGTCTGGGACTTCCTCGTCCTTCCAGATCCGCAGCAGTTGGTGTATCGCATTTAGTATACCCGTTCCATTGGATTTTAAAAGCTCGGTTGGAATCTAGTGTTCAATTTTAGTGACGACATGGCATAATCAACCACTTCTGCTTTCGGAGGATGTGTAGTGGAGCCTTCACGCATCTTGTGGATAATGAAACGTTCTAATGCTTCTAATTTATAGAAGTCATTAACCACCTTAATTGCTCTTAAGTTATCCGCCGTTATTGTATGGCTTTCCTGTATGAGGGGTCTGGCTACTAATGATTTGAGGGCGTGTATTTGTCTGTTTTTCACTCTCTCCAGATTTCCTTTCCTTATAAGTGCGTTAGACCTCGTTGTAATTATACTTCTAGTTTGCCCTATATATAATTTTTTTGCAATCTGTGGAGATTATCTGATAGATTCCGCTCGGTGTCACACTTGGGGTCCTTCCTAATTGTGTCATCAGTTGGTTGTGGTTTGGCATTTGCCGAAAATCAACATCTACGCAGAGAACCGTCTCAGTAACATCACACTATTTCTTCTCACAAAAAAATGACATAACCACACTCTTAACAGAGGAACGCCTGAATATCGAGAGAAAGTTCAGTCTCGGCCACCAGGCGAGGCACACATCAAAATGGGTTTTACTATGGACGTGTACATCCAATGAATCCGTTGGATATGGTGCTTCTACGTTAAATTAGAGTCAAAATGTACTCCTAAATATTTGACAGTTTGCAAAAACTGGATTTCCGCTCCTGCTAGTAAGTAGCAACAACCGGCATCCGGTCTAGGCCTGCCTTAATAAGGAGCTCCAGAACCCTGGTTTTGCGCCGAGGTCCACCAATTCGATATCCCTAAAAACTGCCTGGCGTCCTGACCTACGCCTGCGCTCCATCTCAGGCAGGGTCTGTCTTGTCTTCTTTTTCTACCATAAATATTGCCCTTATAGATCATCCTCATCCAGTGAGTGACTCGCCCACCACTGAGCCGAATTTCATCGACAACTTGACGGTCATGGTATCCCTCATAAATTTCATCGTTATGTAGGTTACGGAATCGTCCATCCTCATGAAGGGGGCCACAAATCCTTCGAAGGATTCTTCTCTCGAACGTGGCCACGAGTTCGCAATTCTTTTTGCTAAGAACTCAAGTCTCTGAGCAATATATGAGGACTGGCAAGATCATTGTTTTGTACTGTAAGAGCTGCGACCTTATGGTGAGACGTTTCGAGCGGAACAGTTTGTGTAAGCTGAAATAAGTTCTGTTGGCTGACAACAACCGTGCGCGGATTTCATTGTCATAGCTGCTATCGGTTGTGATTTTCGACCCTAAATAGGAGAAATTATCAACGGTCTCAAAGTTGTATTCTCCTATCCTTATTCTTGTTCGTGTTTGTAGTCTCCTATTTTTATTCTTTCCGTTTGATCAGTGCGGTTTGATGTTGTTGGTTGGTTGGTTTTCGGTGCTGACGTTGCCACCATATATTTTGTCTTGCCTTCATTGATGTGCAGCCTAAGATCTCGCGCCATCTGCTCGATCAGGATGAAAGCAGTTTGTACGTCTCTGGCCGTTCTTCCCATGATGTCGCTATCGTCAGCATAGGCCAGTAGTTGGGTGGATTTAAAGAGGATCGTTTCTCTCGCATTTACCTCAACATCACGGATCACTTTCTCCAGGCCAGATTAAAGAGGACGCATGATAGGGCGTGTAGGTGTCGCGGAGTGCTGTGTTGTGGATGGCTTCAGTATTCACTCTCACCTGATTGTCAGGGGGGGTTCTAGGTGGTGTCGTAATTCAAGCTCGGAGCACTATGCCAACGAGATATGGGTCGGAGCCTATATTGGCCCCCTATATGTTCTGACATTCAGCAAGGCTGAGAGGTGGCGGCGTTCAATCAGCACGTGGTCAATTTGGTTGAAAGTGGTCCCATCTAGAGAGGCCCACGTATGTTTGTTGACCGCTTTCCGCGCGAAACAGGTACTTTCAACAACCATTTCGTACGATACTGCTAACTGAATAATCTGCACTCCGTTATCATTGGTATCCCTATGTAAGCTATGGAAGCCGACATCTCGCCTGAATACGGGCTCCGTCCCTAGTTGACTGTTGAAACCTCCAAGTATGATTTTGATATCATACTTGGGACAGGCTTCGAGGGTCCGTTCAACTGCCTCGTAGAAGGTATACTTCTCCGACTCTGCAGTCCCCTCTGTAGGGGCGTGAACGTTAATGAGGCTTATATTTCTAAACTTGACTTGCAAACGTTGAGTGCATAGCCTTTCGCTTATATTTTCAAAGCCTATAATAGCAGGTTTCATTTTTTGGTTGACAAACAAACCCACGCCAAGCGCATGGTTTACTGGATGGCTGCTATAATATATGGTGTAGTGGCTCTTCTCCAGGAAACCGGACCCTTCCATCCTTATACTGGGACAGGATATCGGCTAGCTGTTCAGCTGCATTCGGTCTGTATAGGGAGCGGACGTTCCATGGGAAAATGCGCAATTCGTTAATCTGTTGTCGTTGCCGGGTACGTCGTCGTTGCAAAATCTATCCTGTCCGAGGCTCCTTTCTTGGCTTCGTAACATCGGTTTTCCGTGAAGGGTTGTCAGCCCTACCCAACCCCCAGTCTGGAGGAAGAAAGAAGACTGACATAATGTTAGTTGACAAGGCCCGTAACTTGCCGTTTATGATTTATGTTGCTATACACCATAATAGCAACGTTGAACAAAAATATCTGGAAAGGCATGTGAATTCTAAGGAGCTGGTTCTGGAAGTAATAGAAATTTGTCATCTTGAGTGGGAGATTGTAGTTCCGATAATATTGTCAGCTACCTAGATTACTGGTGGTTTTTCGACGAATTTAGTTACTAACCTACCACCCACGACCATCACTAAATTACAATTGTTGCCGTTTCGATGGACAAAGACAACTAAGCCACTTGTCATGACTGCGAAATGGTGTGAAAAGACCAGTCCCCAATCGAACCCAAAGATCTTGTGGCAATGAGTTGCAACACACTTCTTTACCATTTCCCGTTGCTTCGACAAGTTTCGGCTCATTTTGTCGCGACGAGACGATGGTCTGCGTTTAAAAGTTGCCCTTCACTTTACCGTGGGTTCTCTACACATTTCGGGGTGATTTTAATTACATGAACTGCTCTGTCGCGAAGCCAATTCGCCTGAAAAATTGAGTTGCAGGAGTTATTCATCTTATTGGAGGAAAGTTTGCCTTGGGAGCTAGCTGGGAACGTTAATACAAATAACGTAGACGTCACAGTGAAACAGGAACTGGAGGTCGTTCTATTACCGCAAGGTACCTGTAATAAGCTAGGGTTAAGATTCAATCTGAAGATAGGTGGAATCGTAGTCAGGCGCTGTTTGGGATGTGTAGTCTTATGATCGGAGTAAACCAGGAAGTTACCAGTGCGGTTTCGCGAACTGTATATTGTCAATATCCCGATAACCGAGGTAAAGGCAATCCTTCCAATCTCAATGGAAAGTAGGTATAGAACAAGCAAAGTTCCAATGACTAAAGATCAATCTTTGTAATTTCTACGATGTTGCTGCAGTGCACGTGTAGCGTCGTAGCTTGGGGTGGTTAATATTGGAAGAAGACCGTCTAAAAACCAAAATAAGGAAGAAATGGTGCGTGTGCAACTTGAGGGCTCTTTCCCCAAATTTTCAATTTCAAAGACACTCCGCTGAACACACAGATGGTAAATGTTATCTCAGCCCCAGTATTTCGTCTGCGACCTTTGCACAGAAATATCCCCGCTGTAGGGAAACGGGAGAATTTATTTCTAAGGTTTTGTGTAGAATGAGAGTATCACGCGAAGGGGGGATTTCTCACATAATATATGCAAATACTACGTGCTAAGTTTTAATGGGACAAATGTCCACTTAAATACTTTTATGTAAGAAATATACAGAACCTTTCATACTTGAAGCGTTCAGCTTCCTGGTTCTCGACTTGTTCTTGTTTGGAATCTGAGAACAAAGTGCGGATGAAACATTGAAGATGGAAAGGCACTAAATGGCCCCGCCGAATAAGAAAGAATATTAAAGTGTTTGAATAGTTATACGTTTCTCACAAGGGTAGGAAAGGGTACTTCTTAGAAGCCCGGATGGCAAGACTTTTCAACATATAGCCGCAACCACCTAAAATAAGATAACCTGTAGAGGATAACCGGTCCAGCGTGCCGTAGGTAGACTCCTGTTCCTGTACTGTATCCTATTTCTGAACTATCGGTGTAGAATTCTCTCTTCTCTCAAAACTCAATTCTGCCTCTTCCAATGTTCTGCGCCCCCACGCCCGTTGTTTCTCCGTAGATCAAATCGAATTAGCTGGTGCTTTCGCTGGAGTGCGCTGAATAAACAAATCCAAGGGCTGCAAATTGAGCAATGCATTTTGAGTTGCGCCATATGTCGTGCTCATGGCACCAGTTATGTTCAGACCCACAGTTCTTTGCAGTGGGACTAGTTTACAGTAAAAATCCTTCTGATTCGCCTTAACCCACCACGCTACGGATGCGTAGACGAACATCGGCCTAATGATCGCAACATATATTCACAATACTACCTGAGGTCTACGTCCCCATGTCCAAGGTCCGCCTACGCAGCCTCTCGCGTAGTCGCTTTTCAGAGCTGCGCCCTCTTTCTTTGAAACTAAAGGGGCAAGAGCAGACTTACAGCGCTTTCCACGTTGGTAAGCATGTTGGTTTTCATTTAGTGGGTGTGATCTTAGCGCCTTCTCACGAATATGGCGCTCAGCCAGTCTCTCTAGACATTTCAGTGAAAATGATGTTAAGCCCCAGACTTAGGTATGAATACCACCTTAACTTTCTGCCAAGAGGAGGGCACGTAGCCCAGAACAAGACATCTTTGAAAAATGTTTCCTAGAAATTGCTCCAAGTGCTCTACACCTTTCTTTAGCATTGCTGGGTAGATGCCATTCATGCCAGGTGTTTTGAAGTGTTCAAAGGATTGAATATAAACTCTAACCTTCCCATTGGTTACAACTGCTCTAGCAATGTCCCATTTTCCCTTGCAACGTGTTCGTGTTGAAAGATTTGCAGAAACTGCCAATTTTCTCCCTCCCACTTCTGTTTTCTGAGGGCCTGTATAGAATCAACTCTAGAGTTCGTGAAGGTTCCATCCGGTTTTTTGGGGGGGCGCTGCTTGATCAATTCATCCTTTTTAGCAACTTTGCACAGCCTGAAAGTCTCCTTTCTCCGTAGAGTCCCTAACAGTTTGCTCTAAAGAAGTCTCGCTTCGAACATTTTACGAGCTGATATTCACGTTGTGAGGTCCGGCAGTTTAACCACTCTTCATCCTTATTGCTTTTGCAAGCACGATTCAGAAGTCATCTAGTTGATTTCCTGTGTCTTTGTAATTCTCGGTTCCACCGCTGTATGGGATACTAACGTTTCAAAAGGACCTAACTAGCTTAGAAGTACGCGCATGCATGGCAACAAGACACTGCAGTGGAGCTATAGTATTAACAGTTGCACCTTGACCGTCAATTTGATCATTTGCTTAGGTTTTTGATATAGCCTGCCCTTTTGATTAACTTGGGTCGACTGGGATGGTTTTACATCTACCCCGTAATATATTGTGCTGGTTTTGTTTCATTCAGATGAAAGCTTTAGGTATGCATCCTCTTTATACCCATTTGATTTGTTTGAAACGTTGACGTTGTCAAGATAAAATTAGTATTTTATTATCAGTATTTACCTACAGTAAGTAAGTAGGTATCTATTCAACAAATGAATAAGAGTGTATTCGCTTGAATTGGGAAAGACAGCATGACATGCAAAAAGTTGATAACACTCGGTTGTAAGTAACTATTATAATTAAACATTTCACAGAACTGGAAACAAGTAACAGATACAAGTCTAAAAAATATGTTTTATTTCAAAGTGTTTCAATTCCATATAATTATTCAATAAATTTATCGAGTAACTTGCACACTTGAATCTAACGCATAAATTGTTATATTTCTGTCTCATTAGAGAAGAAATAAATCATGGCTCTCCTACCTTCTGATAAAAGCAATGATAATAATTGCAACTGACTTCGCTCGCTAGCACTTTGATCCTTGCCGATATTAGAATTTTCTATTCAGCACCTCCTGCACGCCTTGGACTACCTAAGAATTAGCATCTAAAGTACCACCTTCGCATTGTTGGCACTCGTTCGTTAGATTTGCATAAACGCATAGCAAAATGCAAATGTGTGCCAGTGAGTAATTAAAAAATTATGGAAACCATAAAAACTGCGATAGTAAATTGAAGTTAGGTGTCAACGGGGCGATCAAAGTCCAATCAACTTGATCAATTGTCAGCTTTAATGGTAGTCCCATGTCCTATACAACTGAGGGAGGTCGCCGCCAGTTTGACTAGAAATGCAAAGCTGAATTGGAGGTTTTAACGCTATGGGAAATGGGCCTTTTTGAAAAGAGCTAAGTGCAAAGTGTTTCGATTGTCTCTATTTGTCCAACTTTGCCAGAATTATGAATTTCAATAGATAACGCTCGAGTTGCCTCGACAAGGACTTACAGGCTAGACTGCACAAGACACGGCGGATACTGAAGCCCAGCCAAATAAGCTGAAATGCTGCAATTTATTTCCAGAATAATGAATTTCCCGATCCGCTTGTGTTAAAAGCCGGAACGTTCGCAATCTGTTTACTCGATTAATGCCCACTCCCGCAATGATAAATGGTTAATGAACAATGTTTCGACGTTGTAATGCTAATTGGACACTAGGTGGCATTTATCATGTATTGGCTTCTTTATAATTACTGAAAGCAAACAACTTGGCAAATCCGCAGGACGCGATACTAAGCTCCACTGCTTCCATTTGGTTCTGGGGCAAGTGGAAAATATTAATACAAAGCCGCTAAATAAATTGTGTAGTTGGCTGTTAATTTGAACAACCATAAAAGCGTGATTTGAATACTAGGCGTTGTTTAATTATATCCGACAAAGTCCGTTGTGTATGTCTAATTGTCTCTTTTGGGTAATTTATACTCGTGGCGAAGAAAATGGTACTAGGAGGCTTCTGAGGTATAGGAAGGTGCGAATAAAATGCTGATATTATTGTATGCGTTCAATTAGTAGCTTAGGCGGAAGTTGCGTGCGAACAAATTGTTTGAATTACTTGAGGAAGCGGTTCACACCATTTTCTTCGCAATATTAAATTTAGGCGCCCGTAAATTAGTTTATTTCTTCAAGATACCATTTAGCATTTAGTTTCAGTCATGAAGAAATTGTCTAACAAACAAATGGGAGTAGTATCGTTCCTCTCGGCAGGGGAAAGTGCGAAATCCTGTTCAATGGCTTTTTCTTAACCAGCTCGCATCATTCTTGCGTCAGATACAATGAATCATATAATATAAAACAGAACATACTTTCAAAGATGAAGTTTGTCTTTAAAATATTTCAGATGCCGTTCTATGTACCTCTTTAGACAGTTGGTGTTTTGTAAGAGCCCTATAGCTTTAAGGTTTTGCCAGATATCTGCATCTGAATGACTTAGTGATTAGAACATTAAACTGTCGCAGCGAAAAGTCATAGCTGAAATCTCACTGGTGGCAGATGTATTTGTGTCATGAGTGGATGCCGGATACCAGTCGACTCAGCTGCGGATGAGCACCTAGTCAAATCAGGGTAATAATAATGGGTAATGCAATGCTGACCAGGTTACTTCCAAGCGAACCGTTACGGTCTTGAAAGAATTGCCTAAAATGCTGCAAAGCGTAGATCCAATCGGAACAATTTATCTTAGATTTTGTTTAGGGAGTTGGTATTTGATGAGCCTATTAGAGGTAACAGGAGGTCTTCCAATAATGTACTGTATCTCATCATTTTACCGTTCCTTAGCAACGATTATCATTTCCAATTTGCCATTAACACACAACGTCTTTTTCCAACTGTTGTTCCTTCGTTATGGAAGAGCTTATGTTCTATTCAAAGGCCTATACTGTTCGGTAGGGAGACGAACTGTCCAGTGCATGACGGAAGAGCTTCCGGCGGTCGCAAGACTTTCGATAGTGCGGTCAAAGATGTTTACCGGAGCTTTCATCAATGATGATGAGCAGCTCTCTCTCAAAAACAAATTATTAAATCGGTTTATCGCCTGTCTGTCCTTCACATCCGTTATCAAAACGATATGAACATTGATAAAAGGTATTCTTCCCCTCGGACAGCACCCTGTCATCGCGGAGGAGCCTATCAGGGTTTACTACTACCCTAAGGGGGTCCAAAAACACATGAAAATGGAAACAAAGGATGGTAACTCTCAAAGTGGTAAGAAATCACAGACTTTGAATCCACCCACGATTTGAAGAAATCAGGCAATTGCCGAGGCACGGATTTTGCAGGCCGTACCAAATTCATGTTCTCTTAAGGAGAAGTCTGTGGAAGACAGGCTCTGCACTTCACTGGAAAACCTAGACCCGGAGTCTACGGTGCGGTCAGTCAGAAAGGATAGTACAGCAATTCTCTTAATGAGAGGACTTGGAAACTTAACCGTGGGCGGCCTATCGGTGACACTGTTGCCTAACTCTTTCAAAAAACGGAGGAGAAAGACTCGGCAGAAGGAAACTTCAGCTGCAACGGAAAAGGGACTACAGGCCTAATTCCGGTATGTGGCCCGGACACCGTGAGCCTGGGAATCTGTGTGCCCTCCTCCGACGCAGGACCTAAGTAGTGTATGCAAAATCAAGTGGCCTTGAACTCTTAATAGGTTTTGATGCGAACGCACAGCATATTTGTTGGGGCGGTAGCAAATGCAATCCTAAAGGAGAGAAGCAGGCGAACAGTCGGTGATACAAATATGGAATCCTAGGAAAACCAATTGGACAAAGTTCAGTGAACTTCTTGGCGATAAAGTTGAGATCCTTTTAGAGACTAAGGACTCCTTTGGTGACTGACGATCTATTGAAAACCTTGAATCGCACACTTGTAGAGTGTTTTGAAGAGGCTTATCCTATTTTCCGAGGTAATCGCGGTAAAACGGTTCCATGGCGGAAACGAGAAGGGAATCAATCAGACAACTTCCAAATCGTGCTTGCAAAAGCAATAAGGATGAAGACTGGTTAAATTGCCGAAACTCATAGCGTGAATATAAGAGGCACGTAAAACGTTCGAAACGAGACTACTTTAGAGCATATTGTGAGGAACTGGAAGGATAAATGAAGACTTCCAGGCTGTGTAAAGTCGTTAATAAGGATGCGGGAGGCACTTGGAGTCTCTTAGAAAACCAAATGGTACATTCACAAACTCCAAAGTTTAGTCTATACGAAGTGCATCAGCCGGGAGGACAGGTCTGAAATGTGGGAGAAAGAGAATTGGCTGTGTCTGCAAACCTTTCAACATGAAGGTGTTGCAAGGGGAATTGGGACACTGCAAGAGCGGTTGTTACCAATGAAAGGGTGAGAGGTGCTGTACAATCATTTGAGCACTTCAAAGCACGTGGAGTGGATGGCATCTACCCAGTGCTGCTAAAGTGCTCAAAGCACTTGGAACAACTTTTAAGAAATATTTTTTCGAGGATTTTTTGCTCTGGGCTACATGTCTTCCTTTTGGAAGAAGATTAAGGTGGTCTTCATACCTAAGCCTGGGAAAGATTACTATTCAAATCCAAAGAACACCAGACAAATCAGTTTAACATTATTTTCGGTGAAATGTCTGGAGAGATTGGCTGAGCGTCACATTCGTGGGTTGTGTAGGCGGACCTCAAATCGTTCGACTTCTTTAATGGCATCACGGAAACCCTCAGAAATGGCAATGCCAACATCGTACTGAGTGTGTGGGCTACTGAAATAGAGAAGTTTATAGTCATTTTTTAGCTTTCCCGCGCTTTATACGCAAGGATAGTGTTTGCACGGTTTTGCCGAAAATGATGTCCGAACACAAACTGCACATGAAATTTCATTTCTTTCTTTCATTTCTTTACCTGCGTGGAGATAAAAGGTATGTTTTTGAATGCTTCGTAGGCCGCACAAATAAGGTGGATTTCCACTGAGCAGGTTGCGAACCTTGGGTCGGTTGAATATTCTCCGGGATCTCTTCTGTGATATCATTTGTATTATGCTCATTTACCCCTTACAAATTGCTTGCCAAGGTACTCTTCCTTTGCAATTTGGCAGCTACGGTCTTCAACTGTTTAACTGAAACATGAAAATGAATAGGAGAGACACAAAATTATTAGTTAAGATCGCAGTTAAAGTTTTCGAATATAGAATCACATCGAAATGCTCTTCATAATATAAACCTGACTGCAAAGAAACCGAATTTTCGCTTTTAGTGGGGTTTTCGTGGAGTTATTTGTGCAATAACGCCCTGAACAGTATTTTACGGTCCTTCTTTAAACTCCACCGCCAAAATTAATTTTGGTATTTTGATATTTTCATGAGGATCTGCGCCTACCGCCTACCGCACTATAGATGTGATTTCCGTCATTATTGAGAACAAGGCATTGTCGGTTTTTCACGATAACTTGGAGCTTGTGGCCGACCAGAAGATTTTCGTTTACCGTGAGCTTTGGGGTCAGCTAAAAATCTCGCGATAGTACTATGGCTTCAGCTCAAATGGCAGTTTCACAATTGGGCAGGCCATTTTCATGAAGTGCAGAAATTTTACCCATCTTATATTCATTTAACGTACTTTTCCGATTGTCTTACAAAAGTCTGCTGATGTGTATTAGAAACATCATCCCAAAATACTGGTGTGAACAACCAAGAACAACTAAAATTTTCTTGTGGTTTTATTATTTATCAACGGTAGAAAAAATTGGTAATTTGAAACAATGTGGGTTGAATGTGATACAACCAACGGGTAAAAAAAATGTCTAGATAAATGTGTTATCTATCCATATATCTGCAGAAAAAAATTTTTGCAATTGAAAACTGCTTATACTAGTTATAAAAATGGTTCAAATAGAAATACAGTGATATGTATATCACAGTGGGTTCAAAACCACTGCATTCTAGTGATGTCGATTGCCGAGCATCCTGTACGCGGTCCAACAATCCATTAGGACCTTTTGGTGCCATTTTAGATTATTTTTTTGCTCCAAATATAATAAACAGCAGTACCCAGTTCAGGTTATTTTAAAATTTTCGGTTTGCGTTCGATTCCTTTACAGGGGTATATTGCGGATCATTGTCGTCTTGGATAATTATCATTTTGGTTGCCATTTCTGTTATATTACCCGCTGAATGGAAGTTTTACTTTAAAACTGCAGCAAATCTTCTTTTAACTATGTCATTGATTCTACAGAGTGCGTCAAAACTTTTAGGGATTATGCATCCATGGTGTGGTTCTCTGTTTCTACACTGCTTGAGTGGCCTTTCTTCTGTGCGATACCCATGAAATCTAATTCCCTTTATCTTGGTTTCATCTGAATAAATACAATAATAGAAGTTAACATCTTATAATGATGCAGGTTAAATTTCCAAACGCGTTCTCGGAAGGAGTGAGGAATTTATTTTATACATGAAATGGGTGAGAAACTCGTGGTAGTTAAACTATGGCGCTTCAGATGGTGTTTTTTATAACAGTATGGTCAATTTTGAATTTTCGATCCTGCTGCTGGAATGGCAAAAGATTTAGAGGATATGTAGCATATAGGCAAGCTGACTCCTCTTTAACTCTGTTCAAAAATTACGACGATCATCCCTCCTGGTGTACCTCAAAGTGGGGCAATTTCGATGCCATAATCGTAGGAATTTTTTTCTGCCTTTGATATTCCTAAAAGAAAACTGCACTTGTTCTTCTCAATTACAGCTTAAAGACTATCAAATGCTCGCTGTACTGTCCATCGTCTAAATCTTTTTTCAAGTACACCAGATGGTTTTTTTGGGCCATTCATACACCCGGTACTGATGGGTGACGAGCTCGTATGGGGTTGATTTTGCGAGATCTTTTGCCTTTTTCCATAGATATGTGTCTATTTGAGTTAGTTTCGGAGTTTTTTGCCTCCTGCTAATTTTTAAAATTACTCGGATTTTGCTGCTTGCTTCGCCATTTTGGGCGTAAGTCAATAAATGTTTGATAACTGAAATATCTATTTTATACATTGCCACAAAAAAAGGCGTCCTGTCGGCGAGTTGCGAACTCTTGGCCGCGTTCGAGAGAGGAATCCTCCGAAGAATTTTTGGCCCCGTACATGAGGATGGACGATTCCGTAGTCTACATAACGACAAAATCTATGAGCGATACCATGACCATCCGGTTGTGGATAAAATCCGACTCAATAGGTTACGGTGGGGGGGTCACTTAATCCGTATGGATGAGGATAGTCCCACCTGGAAAGTCTATAAGGGCAATATCTTTGGTAGAAAAAGACGAGGCAGACCCTGCCTAAGATGGAGCGATGGCGTAGGTCACGACGCCAGATAGCTTTTAGGGATATCGAATTGGTGGACCTCGGAGCAAAACCGGGATGTCTGGAGTTCCTTATTAAGGCAGGCCTAGACCGGATACCGGTTGTTG
The DNA here is from genome assembly GCF_905115235.1 of Hermetia illucens. Classification (NCBI taxonomy): domain Eukaryota; kingdom Metazoa; phylum Arthropoda; class Insecta; order Diptera; family Stratiomyidae; genus Hermetia; species Hermetia illucens. Next base: position 145,094,823 of record NC_051849.1, read on the forward strand.
CGCCGTTGATAATAATGAACTGAAGCTTCTATTTTATTCATTGTCACAAAAAAAGACTTCCTGTCGGTAAATTCTTTTCAGTTCTCGGTGTTTTATAGGAATGTTAGAAAAGCAATTTTTTAAGGATCTTTGGAAGCTATCACCAACACCGACAAACCAAAATTTTCAAGGAAAAAAGCATCACAAATTGTGTCAAAATTGCAACTTTCAACTAGAAAGCATCGAGCGAGTGCAATAGATTTCAAGCGCGGATAGAAAAATCAAATGAAAAAAACCGGCAAAAACCCCAGCCTACAACTCACAAAGCATTCAGATTGGATTATATAAAAAATATATAGCTTGGACTTAAAAGTGGCATAATCTCATTATTTTTAATGAGAAAAAAATTCATCTAGACAGTTCCGACAGACGTAGTTGCTATTGACAGAATCTGCGTGCAGATGACCCCTAAACACTGAACTGCGCGTCGATCATGATACGGGGAGTAAATTCTTATTACCGAAAGCTCTACTGCCAACAAAATGAAGGCAGAAAGATTTATTGGGATCTTGGACGATGTTATAATTAGCTATTCAAAAGAATAGAATAGAATTCATAATTCAGAAAGATAATGAAAGTATTCATATAGCAAAAACATCAAAATAAAATTTCCGTCTCGTTCAATTCTGTTTTTTGACTGGAAAGCCAGAAGTCCAGGTCTTAATCCAATTGAAAATGTTTGAAGCATTTTAGGGAAATGGTCGACAGCAATTTTGCAAGAGGGGACGACACTTTGAAAATTAGTTCATTTACTCCCTAACAGAATTGTTCGAAGAATTAACAAAAGCGGTGGCCCAACTATTAACCAGAAACTCAAAATTCTTAAAACTATCGTATTCCATATTTTGAAAGTTAATTGTAATGCGCTTAAGTAAGTTTCGCTTTAAATTGGAGCATGATTTTTTTAAGTGTTAGAATATTTTTTTATTAAATTAAATATATTTACGTTATGAATGCACTTCTTCACTTCTTTTGCTTTTTGTTGATAAAAGACTGTGTGTGGCTAAGCAAATTTCGTGCACTGTATATTGCAAATTTCTTGTTTTTCTTCTTCAGTTTATATAAAAAGGTACAGCAAAAATGTATTAAGCTATTTATCAGCAGATTTTTTTTGGATTGATAAGTTTTCAAGACATTTACCTTCTCATTCAAATTAGCGAAAAATTATTTTATTAACAGTCAAAAGTGAAATAATTTGGAACGAGTTGAATGTGTATCTTCATTACAATAATTCCCATGACAGTTACTCGTAATTCCGAAAGCAATTAAATCTATCCGAAATATCTTTGTTGAAAACCAATCTTTTTCTTTGACCCCTTTCTGCCTCCATTCCAGGCACAGGAAATACCAAAATGAGTTGAATAATTGCATGATCACGCAACATCATCAGTTTAGCAAGAACTAACCCCAATTGACCGCACGTCAAGTTCAATTAATGCTTTGAACATCTTCGTAAATCTTTTAGGGATTTTCGGCGGAGTTCAAGTTCAGTTTCAGATCGAGCAGCGAACATCCAAATTTCGTAAAGTGGAGTTACGACTGAACATTCTCGGACGACACTTTTAGTTGTTTCCCCATCGAAACGATCCAATGTTGATATATATAATCGGGTACCGTCCTGCATGAGCAGTACCAAGTAGGATGTGCTTTCTTGTTGTATTGTCGTTGCAGATTCTTTCTTCGGCCTTAAATCCAGAGTTACTGAAATCGGAGAAAATGAGGAAAGAGTAAAAGAAGTCTAAGATTGAGGTAGATCTTTATTACTGAAAGTTATCTCTGTCTTTCGATATGTGACGTATGTCCTTATGCTAAATTTCCAAACAGTTGCAAAGGCAGCACCATCAAAGCTAGGTTAATGAATGACGAATGTACTTTTACTAAACCTAATTACTTAGTTAACCACATACTGCCACCCATGGTTCTACGGACTTTTTAGAAGACATTTCCCAAGTGAAGTGTGCGATCCTTATATAACCAAATATAACCTTAACATGTAGATCAGTGGCGAATACTGTACTTATCTTCTGCATGGTCCGGAAACTAGAAGCATCAGCATAAAGGCTCAAGGTATTCAAAATAAATGAAATGTTCCACAACAGCAATATCGGTTTATATTTGGTAAAAAATCTCCTACTTAATAGTTCCTTATTAACGCGCATAATCTGCTCACCTTTAAACATTTGTAAGCCATATACGTTTGCCTCTTGTTCTGTAAACAAGTGCAATGTGGGTCCACCTCGATATCATCAACTAAATTCATCTGCTCAACAAAATTAGAATTTAACGGAATTAGTCTGCACTGCCTCCGCCGTATCAAAGGAACACTAGAATTGCAGAGAGTAGAATTGCACGATCAAATTTCGCCACTTCTATTTTCGTTTATGGGATAGCTGTCTTCCTGGTTCACCATAGCTAATCCACATTCAGGCCACGAACCATCGATGTTCGTTATAATTCTCATGAATGACTGTCTTATCCCTTTCCGTTTAAGAGCGATTCGGTTTGGAGTTTCTAAAAAATTGCCAGCTACGCGGTATCTAATTAAGGCTCAACCACTTTCTACTGCAGTGTAGCTTGAATTAAAAGCACTCACTCAGGGGTACGAAATTTCAAATCAAGCGAGATTTCTATATAAGTCTAACATTCTGGGTCTAAGTGAAGTAAGATGGTAGGACTCTGGAGAGTATTCTTCTCCCTCTTGCCATGATTGGGAATGTGCCAAGTGAAAGCCGATGCTAATCTGGTGTCGGATTGTTATTAACGGTGCGCGCAAGGCGCGCTCTCCTAACCTGGAAACCATCTCCCGAACGAATTTTGACTGCAAGATTCCGATCTACGTTAGAGCATCATATGTATAGTGCTATGCACTAACGAAACTTTCAATATAGTGGGGAAGGATGCTTTCTACAAGCAACTACACGCAGTTCAGAAGAGGTCTCCTAAAAGTGATGGATGATCTGAATGCCATGGTAGGCTCTGATAATCGTTTGCTCGGGTATATGATGGGGAAGCACGGCCTTGGCGTCAGTAACGATAATGGTGGAAGTTTGTGGATTTCTGGAACTTCCACCGTCTCGTCATTAGTGGCATATTGTTCAAGGACAGAGCCTGTCATGAAGTTAGTTGAGTTTCAGCTATTCGACACTGCATCAAATCGGCCAATTCGCGATCAGTAGTTCGACATCGACCGCTTGTATGATCTAGCTCTCAGTGGCAGTGAGAAATCTATATATTTGGTTAGACGGCAGATTGTCTAATCCACCCCCTGAAAATACCGATGAGAACTGAGCCGCCATTAAAAGTATTCTTTCCTCCGGATAGCACGTCACAAGTTCCGTTTGATGAACGAGCAATGTCGTGCTGCGATACCATACGATATCCTCTGAAGTTGAACGTAGTGTGCGCCATGATAAGAAGGAATTTGCTATTGGTGGGCCAGGGAAACGGACGATTTCAGGGGTGTACGGCGCACCAAGCAAGTGCAAGTTCTCTCTTCTGTGGTGGCAAAACCGATGGCCTTATGAGAGACGATAACAGTTAATCCACGATGACGAGCAGCAGAAGAGACAAAGAAAGACGCGCCCATAGCTCTAGTTTCCGTAACATGCAGATACGGAATGCTCTTAGAAACAGAAGATAAATCATCTGGGCCATCAATACATCTCCCTGCAGGGTTATTCTTCGCTTCTCCTGCATTTTCATTCATTCATTCGGAATAGCTAGGAATCCGGGACCTTTCTTAAAGAGTGGAAGAGCGGATGCCCGTTAAAATTCCGAAAAATGGCACCCGTCTTAAGTGCGACAAATGGGAGGGGGGGGATATTTGCGTGCTCCTTGTCGTCGCAAATAATATACTATAATAATATTGGAATCCATCAACTTGAGCAGACCGTTTTTTGCTCTGGATCCTCCAGAGGAGAAGTTAATAGCTATTATTGGAGCGACATCTTATTGCCCCAAATGTCACTTGATGGATCGTGGTAAGATTTCAGAGAAATTTGGGGTCCGAAGCAAGGTCCGCCAGGGTTGCACCTTGCCACCGATATTATTTGTTCTTGCTCTTAATGACGTTCTTCATACTACCTTACCCGTGGTCGTGAAGGATTTCAATGGACCATGAGACTTTGCCTGAAGTACCTCGACTGCGCTGATATCATCTATTTCTTCTCTCACCTGGTCATGGATCTTGGCAGAATAGCTCTGTATTTCGTAAGAGAAAAAAGTGGCGTCGGACTAGCGATAAACACCATGAAAAGCAAGGTTTTCAGTCTGACTGCTCATCGCGTTTCACCTATTTACATTACAGGCAGAGTTTCGAAGGCATTGATAAACTTCCATATCTAGGAGGCATGCTTTCTGCGGACGGGCCACCCAACTGAATGTTACTCGACGCATTAGCAGCGCTAGATCCATTTTCGCCACATTGTGTAAAATATGGAAATGCATTTATCTCAACACTAAGATCAAGTTGATACCGTTCTAATGTTTTGCTAAAGGTCTTTCTGAATTGCGTGCCTGACACTATTTCGAATAAAAAAATTACCCAGTATACGGCGTATGAGTTGATTAGAAGACGGAAGTGGGTCAACGCAGAACAGTAGAGAAGGAATTAAGGGGTTTTCGGAAGTGACGTTCTATGCCCCACCAACGGCAAACACATATTGCTTCTAGGTAGATGGTCTTGGGGTTGGGAATATTTTGCGCCTACAAGCATCCAAAAGATTGCCTTCCCTGGATGTTTTACGGCACCGTTGGATTATACCTAATCTTCATTAGGCGGTCCACATTCCATCCCTTAAAAAGCTTTGGCCCGGTTGCGATTGATATATTATCGGAGTTTCGCTTTGCGATATATTGACCTTTGCCTTGTCCAGGAACAATTTGACGAAGAGAATACATTTAAGGGCATGCAATATTCCATCGTTTTCCCCCGTATATTGAAAAGGGAAAGTGTACGTTTTGCTTGCAACTAAGCTAACATTGGGTTGTTTTTGCAACGCAATGTTAAAACATGATGTTGGGTGGATGCTCTAGTTCTTATTTGTTTTCTGGATGAGGTATGGTAGGTGTTGTTTCTTTTACTGTGCCTCAACTGAATTTGAATGTTTAAGGCCGGAGTCGACAAAAACAGCATTAGCGTCGCCAGGACCTGCTGATTAGATGGACAGTTAATCAGCGGAACAAAGGGGAGATTATTTTTGTGCTTTGAGTAGAGAAGACGTAAGAAACAGCTGGTGCGATGGACTCAATTAATATTGTTTTAGTTCACGTCATTTCCTAGCTGGTGAGTTGATTTTTGTAATCCGTGCGTACATTTGGATCCAATTTTTCCGGGAATAAGTGGATTTTTATTTAGACTCAGTTCTTTTGCTGGCATTCAGGATAACTTCCTTGGATTCATGTGCTGAGGGTAGCAGATATGCTGAGAAAGAAGTAGGCGCTTCCATCGATAGCGGCCACAATTCCGGACAGGTGGACAGGAATCTGCCATCGAAGAGGGCGGAGTCATTAAGTTTTCTCAAGAAGGCAATTGAATTTATCGAAGTCCGTAAGCTTATGTATGAATGGATTATTTAATAGGATTGATTAGTTTCTCCTTAATATAGCAAACCACCCAATGCCTTACCTTGTCTCCCATCATTGCTCGACCTATATTTTCAGCAAATTGCGACACACACCCCTTTAGGAACGCTTGATGAGGTCCTTAAAGGACTAGTTAAAGTGTATACAGAATTCCGTTAGGAAAGGAACGCTGTACTGGGAAATTTAAGGTCTAAAGCCTTATCCAGCCTACCCCAACAACAGCCTACACGGCCAAATTGCAAATTATCATTTGCCCCTCAATTACCACAAACACCAGAGCAACCATACATAAGTCATGTTCACCCTATCCTACTCCAGCCATCGACGCTCATGACTTGTAAATACATAATTTTCATCTGATCTCAAACTTGTCCATAAGCCCAACAATATACATATAGACTAGACAAAAACCCCAAGAAACTTAGCCCTAAGATGGTACTTTGCTCACAAAAGCTCCTAGCCTCCGACATCTACAACCCTTTGCTGACACAGCAACCTCTCATCCAAATAAATTGAAACTTCAGCCAAATTCACTGACCAGCGAGTGCGGCCATGAGACGAAGCCCAGTATAGATTGGGAAAAGTCGCCCCCAAACCCAAACTGTATTTTAGCCTGAAAATTTATTTTATTTTTGATTTGATTTTTTCCGAGTTATCGTAATCTCGCCAGATGCCGGATTTTACCTAATACTACCACCAAGTGCCAAGCGTTTAGGCTCGGACGATTCTACTTATCTAAATTATGAACGGACGCTGGTGGTAGTGCCTGGTTTGAACCAGGCTGAGTAAAAGTGTCAGGGTGAGGGATTTAGGTACAATAGGTGACAATATTATGGGAACTACAACCACCCGCTCGAGACGCCAAATTTCTTTGATTTCTCTAGCCAATGGCAATTAGCAACATTGAACGGAAATATATGGAGAAGAAGGTGAATTATCTTCTCCATATATTTCCGTTCAATGTTGCTAATACGGGCGATAGTAACATAATATACGCGGAGCGACCCGTTAACTAACAGTATGTCAGGCTTGTTGTGCGGTATGTGGCGATCAGTTAAAACTTGCCGCTCCCAATATATCCTGTAAGCAGGTCTATCAAGTGCTGCTTGCGGTTCATATCGGGAAACCGGACATGTTCCCATGACCAGCCCATGCTTGTATGCAAGGTTTTGATGGATAACCTTACTACCACATTATGCCTGGTGGTGTATTGCCCCAGCCTCATAACAGTGCAGCCAGAAGTGAGATGGTTCAACGCCTCTAACGCCGAACCACACATTCTTCACTAGTCGTTCTCCACCCGTTCTTTCATGATAAGCTTTTTATAAGCTCGGGTGGCACCACGGCATCCTTAATGGCTCACATGATCCCCTAAGTCTCAGCAAAGAGCTCCCCAGCACACAGCCATCTGTTCGACGAATGGTTGCCAAAGATAATTTACGTGTTTACCGTGCATTGCCTTCGACTTCTATTCATCGATACATTCTTGGTCTGACTTCACCCCACTCAGAGGGTTGAATGATTGATCTATCAAGTTAAGTGGAGTAAGTCACAGTCTGCCTTACAGTCGGCCGCATGCAAGGGGTTTGCCTGCTCTTTGCTGTAAAAATAAGGGTGCAACGAGTCGACTTGGCGATGGTGTTGTCCCGCCACGTCAATCACTCCCCTACCTCCGATGTCACGAGGCAGGTTCATCCGCTCGACGGCAGACTTTGGATGATGTATTTGGAAATTGGGATTAGCTGTCCGTATCCGTCGCTGGACGTTTTATTATTATTTATTACTTTTACTATTTATTATCCTCTCAGTTAGGAATTTTAGGTATGTATCTTCATTTTATTCTAAGGCAGGAGGAACATTGGTTGAGGATGTAATCTGTCGTGGATCCTCCATTTCGATCATGGTACTCGGGTTGAAAGTTTTAAGGTTCCACGAATGCGGTTTTTATTTTCATTTCAGGTTTAGCTCGAGTGATGTTATTTCGGTAGGCTCTTGCGAATCCTCCTATTTGACAGTGATCAAAGCAAGGCGATTTTTCGTAATCCGGTGCGGATTCGCGTATTGGAAAGGACACGTGTCAATGGGGTTTTCGATGGAGCTTTAATATTTGCAGACGAACCTTCACCGTCAATTTCGCTTTGCTTTGACCACTGACAATCACATTTAGTCCTTACAACCTACTTTTTTGGAAATAATGCGTTTCACAGTTCTTTTTTGAGGAGATAGCTCTAGCTCCCTTTATTTCCATCAGGTTACTCTTCGAAAGCAATATGATGGTCCTGGCAGCTCTTCCTCGATATTGCCGGTGGCTTTCCACACACTGCATATAGATTGGCAAAAGCTCCTTGCGATATCCAGGGTTGGAAATTTAAATTATCGTAATTAGTTCAGCAGACGTTATCCCATTGTTTTGCTTCGGAAAGGCTAGCGAGACTATGTCTCGCACTGCCCCAGAATTATTGAGATGGGCCTGTATCCATCCATCCATCCTGAAATTTGCACGTTCGCATTGTATTGTTGCAATTTCTTTCTGCGTCTTCTTACGAGAGTCACTTTCGATGCATATTTCATATACTTTTTGCACTTATTATTTTAATTCTAAACATGGTATGTGGATTACATTTTTACCATTGTCCAAGATAAAGTGGAGGAGATTCAGGGAATTCTGAACAAGGTGCATCGGAATTCACCGTAAAATTTGAAGACGCTGGGGAACTTTCATTTCGAAAAAAGAGATTAATGTGTCGAGAATGTGAAAAGAGTTATATGTTATAAAACAAACTGAAAAGCTCCTTTCGATATGTTGCGAAGAGCACAAAAGAGACGCGGAAATGGACAGGAAAAAACATCTCTGAAATCACGATATATCATACGGAAAGGACGTACCATCACATGGGGTTAGACTTAGTTCACTTATATTGAGAGGAGCAGTACGTATCTGCAAGACACGCTACTTGACTGTCACGAACTCCTATGTGGGTTATAACGTATCAACCATCCCTTACGCGCATCGATGTCAGCTTGCTGAAATGTATTTCAACTTAATCCAAAACTCCCTTAGAAGCTTGCATTCCTTTGCCACTATTTTACGTAATGTACCTCTCTGACCTATTTACTTCCACCTTTGCCTTCTAATCAACAAGTATACAGACACCTAGCTGGTACGGCAACGATGTTTTTATGAAGAGCGGAGGATTGCTCAGACTGAAAACTTTAATTTTGTTGGTTTCATCTTCAGTCTGAATCTACTTACCTCATTCTCCAAATCCAGAGCCAATCCGTCGTTCGGATAAGGCAGCATGGAGAAAATCATTAACAATCGGAATGCCTCTCTTGTGCAAAGGTTTGTTCACGATGTCACAGTTTTCTAAAAGTCGATGAAAACATCTAAACTCTGCGGGAAATTTCAAAATATAATTAGAAGGACCAATGACTAGAGTGGAGTGCTCTCTAGTGATCAAGCTTTTGAAGTGCTCCTTGATGCGCTTAAGGATTATTTTAGGTACAATTTTTGCTATGGCAGAGGGTATCCAATTACCTTTCGAATTTTCGTACTTTTCACAAACTTAACCATCATCAGCTTCTTCCACTCTCTGGGGAAGAACTCGGATTCCCAGGAATTTCGATAATTGATAATAGCAGTTGTGTAGATACTAAGATGTTGTGAGGAGGAGTTCCGTGGAGAGACTCTTAAGCCTGATGGGTTTACATTTGACTTTCAAAGAGGCACTTATGGTAATTTATCATGGCTGCAAATGTAGCGCCCTACATGGAGCAATTACCAGTATTTTGTGATCCTTAAGCTAACCGACCTGCCTCTAGCTTCCCCATAATTCTCTTTTGGAATTTGATAAATTACTTGACCCGCGCTAATGGTAAAGGCTGATATTGTCGAAATTACCGTCCAATTTAAAGAAAGAGCACATTGTGGTTGGTTCAAAAACCAATTCTTGTTCGTGTTCGATAGCAAAGGGCACAGCTGTAAGTAAGTGGGGGCTATTGTTCGACGAATTTCTATCTCTTTTAGTTGGATTTGATGGCAATCGGAGACTATTGAGGTAAATCGAATCCCCCTTCACTACAGTGTTTGTGTGAAATAAATGATTTAGTTTTTGCAATAGTTAGTGAAATGTGGGTGGAAATTTTCGAAAGTAATTCTTTTAGGAATGAATTTCTTCTTCTGAACTTCCTTCCACTAAAATTCAGTTTCCCAGGTGTTTTCAACATTTTCTACTTCCGTCACTATGGTACAGCATATGTGGTCATGAATTTTAATAAAAAAGGAAAGCCGTTCTGATTTGGAAACACTGTTTTTTGTTTGGGACAGCAATTGAAAATAATAATAAAAGCTTATAGCTTTGCAGTCCTGAAAGGGATTGTATCTGGAATACCAAAACACCTTACTAAAAATATTTTCTAGTTTTGACATGTCTTTATTGCCTTCTCGTTGATTTCGATTTAGGCTTATAGTGATGAGAGATCCTTCTCATCTGTAAGCATAAGGAAGGAGAAAATGAAGATCCCATCTAAAGTCTTTGAATAATAGTCGTCCTTAATTATTAAATGTTCATTTCCGTAGCCTAAGCCAACAAAGATAAAGGGCTCGTCATCCTCCAAATCTACGTTATTGTAAGGATATTTTCTTCTGTGATAAAAACAGTTAAAAAATTACAATTGTTTACGCTGGTTTTCCATCATTTCCTGGCCTTAAGAGAACATGTTTGTCCTTGAGATAAATTTGCAAACGGTTTGTATCCCTCTTTTCTACTAGGTTTGACAACAAAATTACAGTTTGTATTCAATTGACCCCCATCTTTTACTTATTTATTATATTTGCTTCAATTTTTCTCTCAACTCACAATAGCAAGGAAGCAGTGATTCAAATTTATATGGGGATCATTCGGGTTTTAGCACACAAGATTCATCTAAATCAATCCAATAAAGGGTTAAGCGGGTCATTCGAAAAGTGTTGGGCGGTCAGGCGCGTCCAACACCAAGTCCATTGACCGTCCAGTGCCCGAGTCCTTGTCCATTAATTCCACGGCAGTCAATAATTTCCGCAATAATATGTGTCTGTCTGATTCCCGTTTGCATTGTTCAGATTCGGATGAGTGGATTTCGACAAAACCACAATGGTGAAATAACACTCACTGGGAAACACCAAGAAGTCGCAATCTGCAAGACATGTCGAAGAAAAGAGGAAGAGGTGTGACATTGGCAATCAATTTCGCGCTGCAACACACCGTTCCCGCCATTATGCAATAAAATATGTGCATTTCGATTATTTATTTCCACGGGGCTTTTCGAGACTTTCCTTTCCGCCTCGTCTCCTTTCTCCCGCATTGGGATGGGCTCAAATCTGTAGTCGAGTCGTAATGGTGGATGGCTTGTGGATGATCATCGTCATGGTGCAATGATGATAGGGCACTTTTCAATATTTAGCCTGCAACTTGCTATCAATACCACCGCGAAAATGATCGACTTATGGTCATGGAACCGTTTTCCGTTTATGATTTTTCGCCTGTTAATTCCATATGGAGATGGCATGTCGAATAAATAAACAAAACGCAATAATTAATTACATGAAAGCGGTTCGATATCAGATGGTCAAGCCTTGTAACCGAAATTTATAATTTCCACACATTAATAAGGAGGGCGGGTAATGATATGTTTACTTTATTGATTTCCATTTTCCCGTTCATTTCAATTCCGGATAAGTGATGTTAAGGAGAAATTCCTTGTCATTGAAGGAGACAATTACCTTGAAAATAATATAGAGCGATATGTTAACAAGCAGCCTGCAATTCAACAGGAAACATTTTCAAATGTAGAAATATTTGTCTTTACACGAAATCCTTTACCTGAAATCTTCATAAGGATTTATGAAGTTTAAGTATCTACAACTTAGTCGACCATACAAAAGACTCGAAAGAAAGAGTGAAAAATTGATTTCATTGTAGGGAATTGGGAACGGAGACCGTGATATGGACTGCAGAGTAAACTTATACCCAAAATGTCCATTATATGTTGGGTACCCTGCATCACCAAAATGAAAGTACTGTTCAAAATCTATAACAGGGAAAAGTAAAGATTGTTTTGGCAGATGAAAGTGCAACTGCACCTTTCTAAAGTGTGTACCTATAGACATACAAATGCATGGAGGAACTTTGAAGTACATAATTTCACGTTCTTCTGGATTGCTTAGCGAGTCAATCCAGAAGGACGTTGAATTACGTACTTCAAAGTCTCTCATTAACTACAAGTGCAAGTGTATGTTTATAATGATAATGTTGTAATACTGACTTTTTAACATCCTCTCTCGTTTTGTTTGACACAAAACCTTAAAAAGAGACTCGTTATCATAGGCATACATTGGGAAAATGATACCAACGATATCTTTTTAAACCATATCATAAAGGACTCTCAATTAAAGTCGCGTTCGGCGGCTAATTGAGTGACAAAGAAGAATAAGGTTCTCTACAAAGAGAATCTTTCGTTTTGAATGAAATTCCAATTGGTGTTGTTCATTGCCACTTTGGAGTCTTCTCTGGAACTCCATTCATATATCAACGTGAATACGAGGATGTGAATGGAAATGTTCAGCAAAAGATCATACCCGGCATATAATGTGGTTCTCGTCGAGGCTCTACATACCATTTCAGGCTTTGGCCTTCAGAATGTCCTTCCTCCAGCAATTGCGGACAATCAATCGCATCCTCCAATCTTGAAATCCGCGTAGCGTGCGCTGACTTCGTCAAGAGAATCGCTTTCGATGCTTTCCTACTGATCCTTGTCCCTCTGCCTACCTTTCGAATACTGTTTTAGATATCCGAAAGTCGTCCGTGCGATGAATGTAGCCCACCTATGACAACTTCCGGAGTTTTATTGTTTGTAGACTTCAGCCATATTTGGTACAATTTATGACTGTATCTGATTTGCCATTGATCGTCATCTCCTCTACCTATTATTCTTCTTAGAACCTTCCTCTCAAAAGTATTGACTAGTTTTCATTAAGGCATGTTTCATATACGTAGGATAGCATAGGTCTTATTATCAGTTTGGTTACTCGGAGCTTTGCTTTCATGTGTATATGGCACGCCTTTCAAATCGGCGCGATGCAACAGAAGGCTCTGTTTACGAGCTGAATTCGCCATTTTATTTTGTCAAGCTCATTTTCACTTTTCGTCAGTTGTTCGCCAGTGTAAACACAAAACCTTATTAAAATCGGTTTACCGTCTGTCTGTCCCTCTGTCTGTCTGTCTGTCTGTCTGTCCGTCACATGCATTTTTCTCGGAGACGGTTATAGTGATTGACACCAAATTTGGTGGAAAGGTGGGAACTGTGAACGCTCACACATACAGTGAGTTACATTCTTTTACGTTGAATTTAAGGGGGGGTCCCCATACATGCAAAAGGGGGTGTAAAATTTTTTTTCATCAAATATAGTCATGCGGGGTATCAAATTAAAGGTCTCGATTAGTACTTTTCGAAGCCGGTCTTAGTTTTGACATCTCTTGGAAACGTGGGGAGTGCGGGGGGTTGAAAGTGATCATTTCTTTAAGGGGGCCATTCTCAGAAACTACCAAACCGAAAAATCTGAAAAAAATCAGGAGGCTGCCAGTATATGGTGCCTTGGCTCCGAAATACCTTTCATACCGATATCTGTTCAAAGAAAGTTAATAATAGTATATTACTATAATTTTTTGTAATTGCCTGGAAACCCCCCTTTAATTCATTCTAGCTATAATGTAGAGCATGATCTTACCAAGTTTGATGGAAATCGCACTATTACTAACAAATTTATAATACGCCGAAGTTGTTGCTTCTTTGAAAATTGAAGACTATCAATGTCAATATCACCCGAAAGTGGACATATGCATATATTACGTGCTACGTACTAAGAAATACACAAAACCTTTCGTACCTGAAGCGTCCAGCTTCCGGTTTCCCGACTTGTTTAAGTTGTATTCGTTAATCATTATATTTTGCCTGGTGGACTTAATTTTTCTCGGGTGCGTCATAATTTTCGTCTTGTGTTCGTTAATTCATAGACTGACTTCGTTTGCTGGAAACCTGCGTATTATCTTATCTTAATTTTCCTTCTAGAATTTTCCGTAAAGATTTTATAGGATGTAGAAAGTATTAAAATGCCTCTGCAGTTGCCATATGTCAACTTGTCATCTTTTCTTCTCTTCAATCTTTTTATGTTATTATTTTAGTCTTGTATTTTGTATTTGTTTTTCAACGTCAAAGCAGGCGCTGTTAAAAAAGCGGGTTACTGATGGGAAACTAGTCTCCATTTGTAGTAATTTAAAATTCAAAATTTTCTGAAACGGTTAGTTCGTTAGTAACCAATAAAGTGACGGAGTAAAATCGTCAAAAATCGACTCTTTTTTTCATTGCAAATAGGAAATTATTAATGCAAATAGATTGGTACGGACCGGAGCTAATAGTGTGTAAAAGATTGTGTAAAAATTTCAACTTGACCGGATCAACGGAATTTTAGTTGCGCTCCACCAGTCGAAAGGAAGTGGTTTCGTGAGACAGTGTTTAAGCTTTCGATTTGTATACAGGCCAATGTATATTTGTATATAGGTCAACATGGTGTGAGCTCTTTTATTTGCTGTAACTTTTTAGACATTTCGAATTTCGGCTGGAAACTTCTGCAGTATACTCCCAAAACATTGTGCTTTTTTAAAATATGTATAAAACAAAAAAAATCCATTTCTGGAAGCCCCCTTAAAGCCCCTATCCAAGGTGAAAGCGACTCCAAACTTACGTTTCCCCGATAACTGACCATTTTTGAAGTTTGTGTGGGGTCTACTGTCGGCAATTCTTTTCGCGAACTGCTAGAACCCTGACCTTGTATTTACCAGCTTTTTATAGTAGGTCTTTAGCAGCAGTAGATTTGCTGTCATTTATTTCTTTTCGCGGTCGTTTCTGTGATAACAATCCTGTCGAAGGCTGTTCATCTTGTATGTGTGCAGGATGTTTGTTTTCTTTGCTGGATGACGGGGTTTGTTCCCATCCCTCCGAAACTTACAGGACCAGGTCAATTGAATTGGATTAATGAAAGGGCGTAATCAGGTGGGATGCAGTAAGGTGAATTATTTACCGATCTCTACAAGAAGAAACACCTCTATCTTCAGTTTCTCATCGATAAAACGATGGAAAATTGACAAATTTACAAGAATGTCAAACCGAAAGCCGGGAAGGAAGCGATTACTGCTCCCTGAGCCGTCCGTTAGAAAGATCTTTACAATAACTTTACACTCGGGATGGCGTATGCAGACACGCGACAGCGCGTCGGGGAAATGATGGGTATTGTTCGAGTAGATTTCGTCGAAATAATTTGTTCATCATCGGCTGCCGCAAGCACTGCCAACATTTTGGACCAATTCCACCTATGAGTACAGTGCACAGAAGTCGAGGAGACGATCAAACAAAAAAATGACTCAGTTAGTTCTTCAAGTGCATTAGCGGGCAATGCGAAAACAAGCAAAAAATATTAAATATTTTTGCTCGATTATTAACCTTTCAACTGTCATAGACATTTTAAAATAAAATACAGCATGTAGCTTGTCCGGTAGTTTTGAAACATCAGCAAAGCAAAGCGTGGTTTGACGTCGGATACCAGTCGATTCAATTGTGGAATGAGTACCTGAGTCAAATCAGGGTAATAATCTCGGGCGAGCGCAATGCTGACCACATTGCCTCCTACAGGCTATTCTGTAGTGTACCGTTCCGGTCTTGAATGAAGTGTTCTAACACACTTCAAGGCCCTGATCCAATATGGATTGTTTCGGCAACGATTATTATTATTAACAAAGGCTGTCTAGCAGGATGTTTAAATTATCGTCCGATCCGTTTACCACACCCTGTGAAGATTTTTGATCACATTCTTGACAACTCTATTTGTAACATGGTTTAAATTATCATTAATGAGTCAAGGTTTCTCAAGAATTGTATAACTCCTGGGGCAATACACGCTTTTCTGCATTTAGAGAAGACACTTAAAAATGTAATCCAACATGTTTTCCATTCCACTGCTACTTCGTAAATGTTGAGGGACACATTTTGGGCCCGAAATGCCTGCGACAAATTCAAAATAGTAAAAGTACATCAGTAGAATTGGAATCCATTTTTAGGTGTTTTTATTTAGTACCTGTACGCATAAATAGCGCCAGGACGTAAGTAAGGTAGTCTGACAAAACAAATATGTGTCTGCATGCTAAATATTGGCGCACCCTCACTGCAAAGAGCGAGCAACTCGCAAGAGCCCTTCGGAAAAGACGCATTTATATCTGAGCTCTACAAGAATGTTTGGTGTCGAAAGCTGTGACTTTAAACGCGAACGGTGTAGAAATGGATTTAAACTTCTATATTTTGGTAGCCCACACATCCAATACGGTGTTGGCATTGCCATTTCAGAGGGTTTCCGCGATGCCATTAAAGAAGAACGAACGATTTGATGATCGGCGGAAGCTCACCATTATATCAGCTGATTGCATTATTCACTTCTTCACCGTGTATGCGCCCCATACCAGAAGATGCATTCTGGCAACTTTCCAATACAGAGACCTGCAATATGCCTTCTGATGACTATATATGATACAAGCGACTTTAATGGTCATGTGGGTGAAAACGTAGACGCTAACAGGTACCATGGGGGAGAGGGGTTTAGAGCGCGCAATGAGGGTGGTGAGCGTATAATCGATTTTGCGGACACCCATGTCCTGAGACTTACATGGCTCATTAAACGATTGTCGCATCTTCCTACTTTTTATGGTGGGAATAGTTAAACGCAAATCGACGATATTCTCATAACACGCGGACATTTTATCAGCGTGAGTCATTACAAAGTCGTTTTCTATGACACCACTGGACCTCAACATCGGTTGTTGATTACTGTTTTGCGAGTCATGCCACCGTTAAAACAGCGTGAGGAACGCACTGGCCTACCGTGCATTAAATGGTAGCGATTTCGTAAGAAGAAAGAAGAAATGGTTTCACTTACACAATTACCAACCATTAAGACTGTGGGAGAATCGTGGAACCAAATTAAAGATACGGTCCACCAAACGGCCTCAGTCAGGTAAGTGGGTCATTAACTGACGTTGGAACTTACTTAGCTTTGGAATGACGATGCTGCAATAAAGGCCTGTAAAAAGAAAACCAATCTGTCACCTGGGCGGTCCATTACAAAAATCGTTACGATAAACTGGACACTCGGGATGGCAAGAGAGATGTATCGACTTGTCAAAAGTCGAAACGAACGCACAAAGAATATCAAAGACAATGACAGGAACGGTACTTTGCTTACCGACCGTCGAGCCGCGACGGATAGATGACCCATTCATTTATTCAACAACAAAACGAATGAAATTGGGGAAACCAAAAGGACCTGACAACATCGCATCAGAGCTCTAAAAAGCGAACCTGGGACCCACCACTATAGATCAACAGATCTGACTGGCAAAAAATACCATAGTTCCAATGTGGAAAAAGAAAGGTAGTCTAGCAGAATGTTCAAATTACCGTTCGATCTGGCTACTTTCCCATACCTTGAAGATTTTTGAACGCATTCTTGACAACCATATTCGCGAAATCGTTCCAATATTCGTGAATCATGCCGGATTTATTAAGATGTAGAAAGCGTTTGACCGTGTGCTAGACGAGCTCATCTGGTATGCTCTCCGACAACCCTTAGTTCCAAAAGGATCCGTGCGCTGCGATCAATTGCTCTACCACGATACAAAAAGTAAAGTTCAAATTGTGGCGGGTGTGATGAGTCACTTTGTGTCTCTGGTGCTCATCGAGGAAGCGCTTTCTCACCACTCCTCTTTATTGTTGTTATGGACACTGTCACACGGGACAGCCAACGTCCAGCGCCCTATGCATTGCTTTATAAGACGATGTTTTCCTACTGTCTAATAGCAAAAATGATCTTCAGCAACTTGTCCAAAAATGAAATGATCGCCTCATGCCCAGCTGGAATCTGAATAAATTTGAATTTTTCCAATCGACTCCCATGGAACTAGTACAATCACTGTCAGCGGCAATGGCCCAGAACTGAGCAATTTAAATATCTCGGGTCAATGCGTTATTAAAGTGCTTCAGACATTAGCGCAACTTACACGAAGTGGCGACCCATAACTGGTGTTCTTTGTGATCGACGTATCAACAAACGTCTTAAATCTAAGATTTACCGGAGTGTCGTCCGCTCTGTCGTCCTCGATGGTCCGACCAAAAAGGACAAAGAACGGCGTCTTGCGGTAATGGAAACGAAGATGTTGTGTTGGACTAGTGACGGGATATGCTTTCATCGCATTCGAAATCGTGAAAATTGCGAAAGAGGCGTCTTCGATGGTATGGTCACATAATTCGCACTAACGAGAATCTGTTGCCAAGATTGGTCTGAACATCGAAGTTGATGGTAAAAAACCGGCTGAAACGACGGTGGCTTGATACGCTGGCTGGGTACTTGAAAGCCTCGCAATTGCATCCAGAGCAGGCTTTTGATAAAACAAAATAACGAGTTCTATCGCGACGAGCCGATCCCGCTTGTAAACGGGACAAAAGCTGAAGAAAGGAAGAATTGTAGAAAATAAAAGAGCTTTTGTTTGTAAAAACCTTCGAATTGAGGACACATCGAATCGTATCTTTGTCGGAATTTATCGAGGAAGCAGTTTGTCTAAAATTAGAATCATCACGCCATGCAGCATGGTCTTGGACTGAATTTGGATCAAACAGGATGACTATTAGAGACAATGAACGGCGCTTCATGGTAACGGAGACCAAGATACTACAACGGACCAGTGGCGTAAAATGTCTCGGTCACATGCGAATTGAGGACTACCGCCGTCTGCTAAGATTGATCTGAGTTTCCAAACCACTCAAATGACCGAAAAGCGTGAGAGAAACAATGAGCGCTTGGCTTGGTGATTTGAGAGCTTGTAGCTTTCGTCCAGATTTAGCCTGTGACAAAAATTAACCTAGATAATGTAATAATCATGTTGCTGGTTACACCATTCTACCAAATATGGTGCCAATATAACTAAGCGCTTCTGAGGAAAGTGCGTATGGCATGCAGATAAACAGATAGTCAGACAGACAGTGAACCGATTTTAATAATGTTTTCTTCTCCACAAAATCCTAAAAATGATTTCTGGTGATCACCTGGGTGTAATCGCCGCTGACGTGTCAGAACATATTATGAGTCAGTAAATATCAGGTCTAAAGTTGAGCCAGGCTTCTTTGCTGGTTGGTTTTTCATTATCTTGTTTGGCCTTGTTCCATCGCGAAAAAACTGCTAATGCAATGGACGTTTTGCGTTTGTTTTTCCATTTTCCCAATCGAGAGATCAGACGCTGAAATCAACGACAACATTTGACTTTTGCTCCATTTGGATTAACAACAAGTTTTTAAGCATACCTTTAAACTCGGACATTGTGAGCCTTGGTGAGGCGTAACTGCTGTACGTTTTTACGTCAATTAAGTCACTTGGCGATTGCGTGCCCTCATCGCTGTTCTACCAGTCGAATGTTTGATCCATCCATTACTGGCAAGATATATATAGGACTCATTTTTAATGACAATTTCTCCCTCTGGATATGCAAGGGGTTTTCTCGTAAATCCAGTGCGACCCCGCTCTGACTGAAATCTAGTTCCGACTTCGACACTATCAATTTGCTCTCTGTTGCACTCTTTTACAATATGACCTTTCTATTCCCATCGTCTGTTTCGGCCAAATCGATCAATGTCACTAGTACCTAGCATGCAACATTTAGAGCACTTCTTTAAGGAGGTTTGTGCCTTTAGACGACAAACACCCCATCCAATTTGAACTTTGCCGGCAGCCAACATTAGTAGCTGTATTATGGTGATTTGAGTACTATAGTAGATCTCAAACTGGCTCTTACTTCAAGCTCCTTGAATTTTATTTATTTTTCCAAGGTAGTATAGATTTTTTTTCTGAGTGCGACTTTACCAATATCTATATATCAGATAGGAAAGCCATCAGCTTTCTCCTCTCTAGACCTTCTTCGATTCCTGCTGACATTTAAGCTTAGGTTAACTCTGACCTTTCATATTTTCCACGGTGTCGAATTCGCACCTTTTTCCTTCGTACTTTTGTCCCTGGCATTGCAACATCCACCGTTGTCAATCGCCGCTTGCCGACACTCAAAAATAGGGCAAGTGTTCTACCTCTCCTCACTTCCGCTTCCCGCAACTGCGAATTCGCTCAAGTGCTTGCTCGTTTCTTAGAAAATCTTCTTCTCTTTCCTGAAATAATTTATTTGCTTGGAAGTCAATGACAGCAACAGATTTTTGATTTTCTTCGGGCCTACTTGATGCCCCCTGCAATATTTTCCAAAGGTTCTCACCATATTTTAATAGCCTCGTGCGCATCATGGTTTTCCAGATAAGCTGAGATAGGTCAACTATCTCTGCTCCAAACTGTATGAAGAGCGATTCCTCCGGATCGAGGCTGTATCCTGTATTCAGTTGAGGAAATCTTATAGTCCACTGAATTCCTCTACGACCTACGGGCACGGCAGCATGAAGAATGTCACACAAGAAAAAATAATATCGATGATAAAAAGCTTTGGTGGATTCCGCTTTGGACCTTAGATTCTGACATTTTGCCTCAATGCAGCAATCTTAACAATCATTCTCTTCTTCCACTCTCCGGGATAGGTCATAGGTCCTCAAGGTTTCCGAAAGTGTGGAAGTAGCAAATCAGCATCAGCCTCAGGTGCAGCGGTAAATAACTCGGAGACACAGTCGAGCCAGCGGCTTTACTCTGTTTAAGTGCATTGTTGGCCGATAGGATTTCTCTTTTGTTTGGAGGAACAGTTCATATTCACATGCTACGGTGACTAAACATTTAATTCACAGGGGGCGGAACTTCACTGGATGTGATACGGTTAAGAACCGTGGTGAATTTGCCGTATGGAGGACAAATTCATATACTCTACTGAACGGATGCATTGGACTCCGAGAATCAGTGGGCGTAGTTCACGAGAACTGGATTCAGTTTTCTCAGCGTCTTTTCCAGTGCTGAACGTCTGTCATGTCCACTATCATCTTGTCAATTAGTCTATAAGCTGTTCTGATTGCATTGGTCTGCATTCATATACCAAAGGGATGCAAATTGGGTAACGCTTTTAGAGTTGCGTCGAATGTCGTGCTTATGAAACCGGTAGTATCCACTCATAAACTAGCTTACAGCGAAAACTATTTCCTATTTATCCCAAACAGAAAACTATTTGCTTCACTTTAATTTACCACACTAGGAATGCAGAAGCGAATATCGGCCTAATAATAGCATATATCCATATTACTACATGAGGGCTAACCTCTATATCCGCCTGTACAGTTCATAAGTTGGATTAACTAATTTTGTCTTTGACTCCACATGTTAGTTCCAAAGTAGCTTCTTATTTGGAGTAACTCTCAGATATTTTATTTCTCCAAAAAGTAGAGAGCAGTAGAAGGCAAAGCCGGTCATTTTCCTATTTTTGGAAAATATTGCTATTGTGTTTTTATTTGGATTTCATGAAAGCTCGTGCCTAAGGCGCAAACTTTGAATTAAATTAGCAATGCATCGTATATTTCCACACTCGGTTCCGAGATATCGATCAACAGGTAGCACGACTACGTCATCCATATAACCTTGGGGGTGCATTGACAAATTTTGCAGTTCGTTTAGTAGTGAGTTGATCAACATGCTCCCCAAAAGTGGCAATAGTACACCTCCTTGAAAGCAGTCCTTGATTACATCTTTTATCAAGTAGCGACCAACACTCACTTCAACACATAGTAATCTCTGCGCTAGCATAGCATTGATCCACTTAATTAAAGTTTTTTCGACACCGTGATCTCTGGTGGCATCATACAGTTTTTGGAGAGGCGCACAGTCAAAGGCCCTTTTAATGTCCACGAATACCCTCACCGTGTACTCGTGTTTCAGAGCTGCATTCTCTACGGTGTTATTGGAAGCGTGAACATTACGGTATCAAAAAATGTGGTACGAAGGTACTAAATAGTACTTTCATTTAAGCCTATCTAGATTTAAGCAAAAAGAAAAGATTTTCACTCCCCTAGGTATCCACAAATAAAAGTACTATTGTTTTTAAAAAACAGGAGGTTGCAGCGCGCTAATCTAATAACATATGAAACGCCACAGCGAAAAGACCAAAACATATATTCCCACATAATACAGAAAATATCAGGAAGGCAAAGTAAATGAACATAATCGGGTACAATAAAATTACTGGCACTGCAGGAAAAATGAATGGATTCAAATTAAAAACCAACCAAATTCGAACTTCAGTTTTAATGTTATATACGCAATTATAACTGTAAAACAACATTGCCTCGAATTGAAAAGGCATTAAATCGCATAGAGAGAAATTTTGTTCCTAGCTCCCCAGAATCATCATCATCAACGGCGCAACAACCGGTATCCGGTCTACGCCTGCTTTAATGAGGAACTCCAGATATCCCGGTTTTGCGCCGAGGTCCACCAATTCGATATCCCCAAAAGCTGTCTGGCGTGCTGGTCTACACCATCGCTCCATGTTAGGCAGGGTCTGCCTCGTCTTCTTTTCCTACCATAGATATTGCCCTTATAGACTTTCTGGGTGGGATCATCCTCATCCATACGGATTAAGTGACCCGCCCACCGTAATCTATTGATCCGGATTTTATCCACAACCGAACGGTCATGGTATCGCTCATCGTCATGTATGGGGCCAAAAATTCTTCGAAGGATTCTTCTCTCGAACGAGGCCAAGAGTTCGCAATTTTTCTTGCTAAGAGCCAACTCCTAGAATACCTTCTAAGCTCCCGAGAATACCTTCCAGAAATCACTTTTTGGAGGCAATGTGCCTTGTAAGGACCTGGAGTTTGAGCAAATGCTACAGGTACTCAACCAAGTTTGTCGATTGGAAAGACGTATGAAGTCGACGTGGGACATTATACAATAACCATTCGCGTGTCGCAAAGGAAGTGTACTTGGGTTTGTTGTCTTATGCCTAAGGTGGCGTTTTGCGTCAAATTCAATCACAGTACATTTGAGTTTACATCCTTTTTACGTTCTAGCCAATAAATACCAATCTAATTCAATTTACTCTGGTCGTCCCAGCCGCGACACTATACTTGAGGGTTGTTGTTGTTGTTGTTGTTGTAAGTTTTAAGCTCCGTATGGGCTTCCCTACAAAACCCTAATTTTCCTTTTGCCGGACTACAGAACTGATTACCAAAAGTCAAAAGTTTGATAGCATGAGAAACCTCGCTACCCACGATCCTCTGCGTATGCTCTAGAAATGAATGTCTCCGCGCGTGCATGGCGTGACATCTTCTAATATCGTGGTGCTTTCGAACCGATTTTTATGTGAATTGCAAATGACGTCCCGTTGTCTTCGAACTGCAAGCTTCTCTAGTGGATCGTTCTACTTCATGTCCAAGTTACTGAATGATGCTACACCTTTTATGATGTAATCGATTGGATTCACCGAAACCAGCACTTTTTTTTCAGGATCCATGCCGCTAAGTGGCAACAGGCCATCGTTACTAGTTCAACTTTTCGATAATTTTGTCATTCTGTAAAACGTGATATTTCCAAATATTAATTTTCTTTCGGTTCTAAGAGTTTTGAAGCGTACTAAAAATGAGAATAATTCAGTACCTTTGGTACTAAGGAGACCACACTAACCCTGTATCTTTGAAAGAGTGCAGAGCAGACTCAAAGGACTTTCCACGTTGGTAAGCATGTTGGCTTTCATTTAGTGGATATGATGGCGAATGAAATGCTCTTTGAAGTTGTTTAGATTTGGGTGGTCATGTTTTCCAGGCTTTGGCATGAAGAGCGTCTTGACCTTCTGCTAAAAGGAAGGCACGTTGTCCAGAGAGCAAAACATCCTCGAAAAATAATTCTTAAAGAAGGCTTTAGGTGTTTGAAGCCTGCCGCTGGATAGATGCCATCTATGTCAGGTTTTTTGTTTAAAGTGTTTAAAGGGTATTATAGTTGCTCCAATTACAATCCAAACACTTTCATGTTGAAAAGTTGACGATAGCTGTCAAATTTTTCCCTACAACTTGTGTCGCCTGTCGTCCCGGATTTTACACAGGAGTTCGTCTGGAGTTCGGAAAGTTTAGTCTGGTTTTCTGGGAGAGTCTAACTTAGCCGACTTATCCGCAATTTTCGGGTCTACCGGGAACTATTTTACCACGTCTGCTTGGTAATTCAGTATCTTTATCACCAAAACAGTCTTCAGTCGCTTAGGGAGCTGGAATTTATAGCCGAGAAAATCCTTGAACTGTGTCCAATCGATTTTCCCAGGATTTTGTCTCCCTTCGCCTGCGCTAAATTCAAAGTAACGATGATTTGACAGTAAGACTTTGTTAGGCACCAGCCAATTTCTAATTAGCTCTACCATCTGAACAGTCTGAAAAGAAAATGCATTAACACATAATTACACATCAATAGTTATGCCTCTATTCGTCACGTTGGGTGGCAATTGATTGGAAATCTTTTTTTTTGTTTTTTTTTATAAAGGTAAATATCTTCGAAAGACTGATCTCAGGGTTCACGATCCCTGAGAGCTCTCCATCCAGCTGTTTTCTTTGCATGTTTAGGTGTCGTTTTTTAGTGGGAGAAGTCCCTGTATTCCACCCCAGTACTTTGGTTGTCTGGCTGTCCCTCAGTAGCTTATATATTTAGTCATCCTTTATATTAGCAACTCGTTTGGCTTTATTCTTTTCAGTAATACCATTATATCAGCGATATCAGTCAATTTTCGGATTTCGTCATTCTCATGTGATCGTAGTCGGTGGCTATGTTTTATTGTTTGGTCTTTGATGACTTCACTTACCAACTGTAATTTCAGGTCCCTTTGCAGATGTTCATTACGAATGAACCAAGAAGCGTCCACTATGCTTCTAAGCACTTTATTTTGGAAGGTTTGTATGACCCTCAGGTTCGATTCTTTGGGACAGTCCAGACCTGGATGGCGTACGTGTCCATATGGGCCGTAGGCTATGCTTATAAATTAGCAGCTTGTTGCCGATGGTAATCTAGAAATTCCTCTCTAATAGCCCGTACACCTGGCTATATCTGGCATTTAGCTTGCCCTTCTTACTAAAGATGGGTCTTTTTCAGCTGAAATTAGCATCGAATGTCTTACCTAAATATTTGACCTCACTCGCCTGTGACACATCTTGTCCAATTATGATGACTTTATTTGGATTGTCTTTTTTGTTTGTAAAGTTAATGTTCGTTTATTTGCTTTCGTTTAATTTTATTTTTCATTTCTTTGTCCATTTTTTAATGTTACCAATAGCTGTTTGCATTTTTAGTTTTGCTTCTTCCGTAATTTTACCTGTGGTAAGGATGACAGGGTCGTCCGCAAATGTCGTTGTGTCGGCTTCTTCACAGCAAGGTGTATCATTGGTATACAGGGGAAACAATGTTGGACCAAATATACTGTCGTACGGTACACCAGCTGCAATTTTTGTTCAGTTCAGAGTAGGTTCCTTCATATTTCACTCTGAATAGGCACTCTGATACAAATGATTTTAAGTTATCAAAAAATTCTTCAGGGAGGACCCTGATTTGATTCGACTCAACTTGGCTCCTTCCCTGGTTTAAGGACTTATATAACTTCGATTACCTTCCCTTGTCGAGGAACATGTTTTAATCTAAAAACTGCATTAGTTGTTTCTAATAATTTTACTAGACCCTCTTCTGGCATTTTTTTTTTTGTTTTAGTATTCTCCCTGTAATAAGTTCATAGGAGCTCTATTAGGAAAGTCCACTTTTTGGCTGGCGTTAAGCATGTAAACGCTTGTCTAGGAGCTGGAAAGTACCTTCTAGATGCTTCGCGAACAGATCTGGCTTATCCTGTGCAAAACAAATCCATTGCCCGTTTTCCTGTTTAGTAGGTAGAATTTGTTTTCTGGGTCATGTTAGATATTTCGCGGTCTTCTATAGAGAGTAGCCTGTGTTTTTTTCAGCTGTAAAATTTAAAAAAAAAAATTTTTGAAGGACTCGTTTCTATATTTGTCAGTTAAGGCCTTCCGTCTTCCGTTTCTTTCCATTGTGCGGTTTCTTCCCCATAGTTTACGAATTCCACGTTTCTCTGCAATTAGTTCGATAACCTCTGCGGGACAGTGTAAAGTTCTCCTCAATACACTGTCTGCTCTATTCCAGTATTAGAAAAGGAGATTTCATTCGACTATTCCAGTTCATTGGAAGTTAATTAATTTTAAGACGTGACTTTAGCGTAAAAAATGGATTCTAGGGATCCAGGTTAACAACATCCAGAGGCAGAGCATTATTTGGAGCAGGACGAGCACAAAAGTGTAAGCGAGGGAGGTAAGTGTTGCTGAGCACACGAGGCAATGTTACTAACTATGCCATCCAATGGACTCCACTATGCCTAGGTAATGGGCTAGTAAGTCGCCTTTGAACTATCATTCAAGTGGCCAATCCATAAAAAAGGAAAGCTGATTAGAAAGTGAGGCGGTCCACCAACAGCTTTACTACCAAACTCTATCTCCACCTCGACGTGGTGATCGCTGGGAGTTCTTTCTTCATCAAAAACTGCAGACGCAGAAGGATGAAGACCAATCTCCCGCACCTAAAAACGGGATAAAAGATACTAACTGGTCCTCCACACACCTCCTACACGGAAAATCGATGTTACGAAGTCACGAAAGGAGCCTCGGACAGAATGGATTTTACAACGACGAACCCGGCAACGACAACGGATTAACGATGTGCCTATTTTCTCATGGAATATGCGCTACCTGTTCAGACCGAATGCAGCTGAGCAGCTAACCGATACCCTGTCCCAATATAGGGCTGATATAACAGCGTTGCAAGAGATGCGATGGACAGGGACCGGTTTCCTCGAAAAGAGTCACTACACCATATATTATAGTGGCCATCCAATAAACCATGTACTCGGAGTAGGTTCCTTAGTCAGCTAAAAAATGACACCTGCTTTGAAAATATAAACGAAAGGCTATGCACTCTGCGCTTGGGAGGCAAGTTTAGAAATTTAAGTCCCATAAATGTTCACGTCCCTACAGAGGAGACTGCAGAGTCGGAGAGGGATACCTTCTACCAGGCGTTTGAGCGGACCCTCGAAGCCTGTCCCAAGCATGATATCAAAATCATACTTGTAAATTTCAACAGTCAAGTAGGGACCCAGACGGGACCACTTGCAACCAAATTGACCACGATTGAACGCCGCCACCTCTCGGCCTTGATGAATGTCAGAACATAAAGGGGGGGGGGGGGCAACTACTATCTCGTTGGCATGGTACTCCGAGCTCAAATTACGACACCACCTACAATCCACTCTGACAATTAGGTTAGCGTGAATAGTGAAGCCATTCACAACACCCTATAAGGGCGAAATGGATGCCTCAATAACCGCAGAAGTACAGGAAGCAACCGCACCAGGCGCGGAAGTTTCATCAACAAGTCAGCAGGATGAAGCCTTATACACCTCGATGCTCATTCTGCCGAGACAAAGATGGAAATTTGATTTCCGGCAGAATGAGTATATTGGAGCGATGGGTTGAGTATTTTGATGAACTGCTCAACAACTAAAATATCAGCGAGTTGGAGGTCCTGCCAACTGAAGACGACGGACAAATGCTGCCACCACCAAGCATAGAAGAAACAGTCTGTGCAATTCATCGGCTTAAAACCACAAGTCGCCAGGGGCCGATGGAATTATGGCCGAATTGGTTAAATATGAAGCCGATCAATTACACCAAGTGGTTCATCGACTGATGCTTAAAGTATGGGACAGCGAATCAATGTCTGACGATTGGCAACGAGGCATTATTTATCTCTTACATAAAGAGTAGGATATCACGCAGTGCAGCAATTATAGAGGTATCGCGTTGTTGAGTATTTGCTAGGTTAGATAGCCCCATGCGCCCAGAACATCATTGGCCCATACCAAAGAGGCGTCACTCCAGGCAAATCAGCAACAGATCAGATTTTCTCTTTGCGGCAAGCGATGGAAGAACTGTTGGAATATGCACATCAGTTGCACGATCTATTTATCGATTTTAAAGCCGCCTTTGATATCATTGCCAGGGTAAAACTGTACACGGCCATGAGAGAACTCAGTATCCCAAAGAAATTTATAGATTGACTAATCTGACCCTGATCAATGTGCGAGGACACATAAAAGCCCAGGGTCACTCTCGAAACCAGTCAACATCAACCACGGTGTAAGACAAGGGGGTCCCCTATCATGCGTCCTCTTCAACCTGGAGAAAGTGATTCGGTATGCCGGTGTAAATGCGAGAGATACCATCCTCTTCAAGTCCACCCAACTACTGGTCTGTACTGACGATATGGACATCATGGGAAGAACAACTCCAGATGTATAGTTTACTTTCATCCAGATCGAGCAGGGAGCAATTGGCGCGAATCCTTGGGCTGCACATCAATGAAGGCAAGACGAAGTACATGGTGTCATTGCCAGCGCCAAAACCAAAAGAACGTACAACATCGATTTGCACTGGTCAAACGAAAACAAAGAAGGTAGGAGACTACAACTTTGAGACCGTTGAAATTTTCTACTATCTAGCCTCGAAAATCAGCTATGAGGATGAAATCCGCGCACGGTTGTTGCCAGCCAACAGAGCCCATTTCAGCTTGCAAAGACTGTTCCGCTCAAAACGTCTCACCATATGGTCAAAGCTCTTACAAGCTCTTGTACAAGACCATGACCTTGCCAGTCCTTATGAATTGCTCGGAGACTTGGGTTCTTAGCAAGAAAAATTGCGATCTCTTGGCCGCGTTCGAGGGAAGAATCCCCCGGAGAATTTTTGCCCCTTACATGAGGATGGACGATTCCGTAGCCTACATAACGACGAAATCTATGAGCGATACCACGACCATGAGGTTGTGGATAAAATCCGGCTCAACAGGTTGCGGTGGGCGGGTCGCTTAATCCGTATGGATGCGGATGATCCAGCCCGGAAAGTCTATAATCTATGGTAGAAAAAGAAGACGAGGCAGACCCTGCCTGAGATGGAGCGATCGCCTAGGACAGGACGCCAGACAGCTTTTAGGGATATCGAATTGGTGGACCTCGGCGCAAAACCGGGGTTTCTGGAGTTCCTTATTAAGCCAGGCCTAGACCGGATACCGGTTGTTGCGCCGTTGATGATGGTGATGATTAGAACGTGAATACTAGTAAACGCGATGGCAAAGTTGACCCATCAAAGAGGTTTATGATAAACATTGACTAAAAATAAGGAGTCAGTGGATTTTAAATTTATTGATTCGATTGAATACCACGTAATTCGTTTGTGTGTGCTTTTAGATTTTATGAGAAAAGAAATATTTTGCAGACGATTTTGTTGGCTGCAGCATAATTGGAATGGAGGAACTGTTTTGGATTCGTTAAAATTCAGCCCCGGCTTTCATCATAAAAAGCTCATATGAAGCAATCCTCACTGCAAAAGTTTTTATGTTCCTATCATATATCTGATTTAGTTAATTTGAAAACTCAATTCATGTCAAAATTAGTATTTCTAAGAACACCCTTGATAATAGGTGCTTGCATCTATTTATGTATTTCATGATTGCCAGCAAGCCGTGATCCCAGGTGCAAATTTTTCTGGTAATTTTCAAAAACTACACGAATGTCATACAAAATTAAGAGTCGACAATTTTGACAAATTAGTGGACACATACAAAGAAGGAACATCGGAATCGCCCTGCAACCTGATACTCCTGTAATAGAATACATGATCCGACCATGAAATTAGTTGTCGGGTTGATCCTTCCCACAATAATATAAGAAGCAAGCGCAACCCAGCGTCGGGCTTGCACTCGACATGACCATGTTTAATTTTGGGTTTCTTCGTCTCGTTCCAGATTGTTGTTGGAGGATCTTTTGTGTTTGGAATTCGTTCATGTCTTTTTTGGCGTTGTAGTCAGAAGGTAAAATTGAACCTTTGGATTAGATTGGGTTACCGTTTTTCATGATTCGAGTGAAGTATATTCTTCAATACATAGTCTTTATCATCACATCCGCCTGAAATATATGAAAATATGATATAAACCCTTTCTTTGCATTTATTTTCAAAATAACCACCTTATTTGTTGCTGAAAATAGTTCCAGTACGGAATGATTTTTTTCGAATATTACCCAAATACTAATAATTGTAGATATTTTTTGAAATTTTTGCAATGGCAATCCTGAATTTGCATGGACGGCTTGGTATTTTGGCATCTTCTGACCACTATTATTCCTTAGCCAATGCCAACCAATTTTCATTTAGTCAATTTACTGGGGATCTTGTCTGGCCAAGATAATATTGCATTTACTCGTGTGTTTGCTATTTGTTTGCATTTGACAAGATGGAGTTTGTCAAAATTATTGGGATGAGAATATTTGAATTGAGGCAAAGTGAAGGAAAGGAGCTCCCAGCGTTGCTACAACAGCAACAACAACTCTGTGCATTATGGAATTCACAGGATATTTTTTTAGCGAAACACAACACCACTCCTGAGAAAACGCCCGTTTAGTGATTCCTGGTCGTGTCATTTTGGGTATTCTTGATCGAAGAATGAAATTGAAGGAAATACGAAAATAAAAATTAATTAATATGTTTAAATAAGTAATTGGTGTAGAGCTTTTAGTATCTAAAGGCTTTCAGCAGATTCTTTGGATGATAAATTATCCAATCTATTCGGATCGGTAGGGCGTCCGTGAATCTACCAACCGCTGCTCAGTCGGAGGTTGCAACAGAAACTGACAGCCTAATGAAATATTGAATTTCAAACTGATTTTGACTACTTAACTGAACTTTTTCATTCATGCTAATTGCCTTCTACAATACTGCCCATAGCCGCCACAATACAGAGCTCACATTCGCTTTAAATTGTACGAACAGTGCGAAATGACTAGCATCAGAAAATCATCGAATTTAATGTTTGCAAAATGGTTTTCTGGTAATCCGGTATGAACTCTCCAACACAAATTTTACAGCGTTTATCCCCTATGTCAATAACCGAAATACAAGGCACAAATTTATCTCTTAGCTTAACGAGTGTGAAGCAAAAGATACGTTAAGGTAACAAAAAGGCAAAATACAAGAAGTCTTCTGATCGTATTTTAAATTGCCGAAAAGGCCACAAGATTGCGTCGTAACTCCATCTGCAATTATTCATACTGTTCATGCTAGACGTAAAGGAATTAAAAGAATTTTTATACTTGAATCCGTTAGTGGTTGCGTGCCTTATCGATTTGATTAGACTAAACCGGAGTTTTGAGAATGTGCATAGCGTCTTGATTTTTCTTCTTCATTAATTATATTAAAAGAAATTTCAAAAATGTAGTCAGTAAGCAAGTATGATTTGCAGTTGATAATTTGGATCCCAGGTGTTTTACTTGAAGTGACTTCACTAATACGAACGCACCGCTTGTTTTTGTCTCTTGTAAACCGATTCTAATTTAGAAAGGGATACCACCACATGCTGTACTTACAGCCAAACATATGAAGACAAACTGCTGCTCAGAAAATTTCACGGAATTCGCAACATCATCGGAGATAGGAAAATTAGTAAAGATTGAATGTATATGTGATTAGTCACTCTCTCATTCAAAAATAATTTAAGATGTTAATTCCAGTAAAAGACTCAAGCGAGTAACCTTAACTCGTGCGAACAAAAGATTCAAGCGAGTAACCTGAACTGAACAGTTACGCGAAACATAACAAGAAAGTAGAAGGAATGAAGAAATTTACCAATTGCTCAAGCTGCCAATTGCCTAGACAAGCGAGCAAATAAGCTTGAAGCAAACGAATAGCAAATAGGTAGCATTAGATGATTATTTCCAATTAAAGATCATCAGATTGGTCTGTTGTGTTCTTCAACGCCCAATTTCGAATAACATGGTCACGTTTTCGCATCGACCATGTTTCCGAGAGTGCGCGATGGGCATTCATACACAATAGATGCATGCTGCGAAAACGACAATTCGTTATCGGATTCTATCGAGTTCTCAGTTGTAAGAGCTAAGAAAGTTAAGGCTGATATGATTAGATTGCGGACATTTGCTTAAGAGGAGAAAATTGCCGTGATTTGAATAGATGTATTCGAAGCATTCACACGCCGATGGGAAGCATAGATTTGAATCAATTTTGGTGTAGAGGATTAATTTATTAGCCTGAAATTTTTATTGGTTCACGTGCCCCATTTTCAAAAAGGCTCCTTTGATTCATTCAAGTGCACCTTGAGGAATCAGTCTTGCTTCCGAATAACTAAGAAATCTTGATTACTCTGCCAATACCGCGAATTTGATTCACAAAGTTAACATCGATAGGGAATATTTGTAATCACCGACATAAATTGGATGCAGTTAATAAGAGAATTCAAACCCAACAATTTTGCTGGATGATTGTCCATTCAAAGCCAAAGCTGTGCCGTAAGTATTATTCGTGGTTCGTACAATTTCAATACATTTTTCATTTTACAAGCTCTTTCACTCACAAAGTGTTTCACGCCCATGAATCGGCAACGAATATATCAATGTCATTAACTAATTACATTTTGCAGTGTTTTCGCGGTTATGAACACTTGTTCCAACACTTTCCATGCAATATCTTATCTTTGGCTTTGTGTCGATTTGCTTATTGTATTTTTATCCCAGAAATTTACATTAATTTGCCAGTTTAGAATGGTGGATGGTCCACGATTAATTACTGAAATCGAGTAGGCTCATGCAATTGTGAACTCCCAAAAGCTAAATGCGCTTAAGATAATTAAATCGACTGGATTAATCTTTATCCTTGAAAGTAAATTTAGGAAAGATATAATAGACATTTTTAAAGATAAGCAACCAAGAGCAAAGGGAACTAAGGGCTCCCGAATTATTGCATGAAAAATTGAATTTAACCAAGGGCTGTTCTCTTTTATATAATTTTTAAATTTATTATGAAATAAGAATAACAAAAGTTCTGCAATGAAATATTTCATATTTTCAGGAGGATAAAAAATCTCTCCTCTTCAAGTGGTACTAGTTCTTGCGCGATACGTCCTTAATAAAACTACATATTCGGATGTGTAGCAAGTTCGTCAGAATACGTCTATTTGAGCTGGTTAATCTCGTATTTCGTAGATTTTCTTCGAGTTTCAGGAAATAATTGTTCTCAGTATCTTAGATTGCATTCTTTGAACAATTTCCGTATTTAATTACAATACAAATATAATATGATTACACACAAATGACAAATTCAAAATATTAGTTAAGGTTAAATGGGGTTGGAGAAAGGATTATAAGGATTACAGGTTCTTAATCAGGATATTTTTAACTTGGAATCTAGATAAGTCTGGGAAATAATGCGTACCGACAGTGTTAAATATTCAACAGCATCTGTTTATGGGCTCATTATTAACCATAAACCTTTTGGTGCTCATAATCCTTGAACAAGGACCTCTGTCAAGTACGGTTCGGTTGATCGTTAAGGGTGAACTTAGAAGAAAGAGAATCAACCTTCACTGTTCCTGTAATTATATCTAAGATGAAGCAGGCAGAGATCAGTCCTCTCCTGGATGAAAGAGTCATCAAATTTAAGAGATCTAGCCTGTTTTTATAGAGGGGAAGATTCTGAAAATCACGCGGTCTCTTAATGCAAAAAGTAAAAATTGCTTTTGGATGTGTAGCTTGAAAGTTGGGTTCCAGACAATGCAGGCGTATCCAAGCAGTGCTCATACAAATGTCATATATAATGACTTGGTGAGCCGAATGTTTTTGAACTTCTTCCCACGTTTTTTGATGAAATCAAGTTGTTTATTGGCCGTGAATAGGATTCTGTCATACTACATGTTGAAGCGCATTTGCAGTTTTAGAACTATGCCGAGATCAATGATATGATCCACCCTGTTCAGTTTCTCGCTGCGTATAAAGTAGGAATGAGCTGCCGCTAAAGTGTTGCGTGAGAAACTTATTACATTGCATTTCTAGCATTAAGGTGGAGATTATTTTGGATGCACCAGCACTCATAAGATTGCAGCTTGGATTCAAGAAAGTCTGCATCGGATTGACTGTTGATAGTATGATACATTTTCAGATCATCGGCATAGAACAGGCGAGAAATATCGGATAACAGGCGAGAAAAAATCCAAAATGAAGATGTTAAAGAGTAGAGGGCCCAAGTGACTCCCTTGCGGTACTCCAGAAGACACGAGAACTCTTTTGGATAGATGCTTTGAAACTTGATGAACTGAGTTCAATATCTTCATGATTGCAGCCAACCGAGTAAGAAGCCCGATATACCAAAACCGCCAATAGAACCCGATCCCCAATAGAACATGATGATGGACCCGGTCGAAGGCCCGGCACCTGAAGGTCCGTATAGAGCGCGACATCTAGGATAGCTAGATTTGTGGAGGTCGACCTGCCTTTTCTAAACCGATGTTGTTGCTCGTTGGGAAGCGGGTCGATTGCAGGAGTGAGTTTATCACAGACCACCTTCTCAGAGTTTAGAAATTGCTGACAAAATAGCGATCCCTCGATACTTTCCGACAGACCTTTTATTGCCACTCTTGTAGATAGGAGTGAGATGGGAGGATTTCCACGAGGATGGCAAGATTGCTTTTGAGAGGAATTTGTTAAGGATTATGTACAGGGTAATCGTGAATTGATCAACGCACTGCACAAAAAAGTAGAATGGATTTATTCGGAGCTGGGACCTTTATTGACGTTGAGTTCCTGAAGGGCTTTGTGGATCTCTTCCCGGCTCAAAAGTATTCCGTCGATAAGGGATTCCGGGATCGTTACTGCCGACACTGTTGATGACGGGATACGAGGTGGATAAAAAATGTTTTGAAAGTGATCAACAAATAAATTACATATTTCCTCTAGGCAATATACGGGGAAAGTCCCAAAGTTGTGCATGATAAGTCTAAATTGGCTTTATTGTCACCTTTTACATCAGCATTTGGATCCCAAATGAAGTTTTTAAAATTTGTTAAGTAGCCAGTGTAAGTTTTCGAATCTTAGGTTGATCTGAGTTTTCTGGTTTCGATACTCTAGTCCTTCTTTTATGTAAGCTTTCTGTCTAGATGTATTCCTATTGTGTATAGTGCCTAAGGAGGTAAGATCCTTATATTGAATGAGTGAGTAATGTAAAAGAAACAACATTGTTTCGTTGACTATGATTATTTTGCGGCCAACCGTAGTTCAACGTGGACAGTAGGCGTTTATTTGGGGGACTATTCCGTAAAGCAGAGGGCCGAGGACCTTAAGTTATTATCGCTTTAATGTTGAATTCTCGTGAGGTAAAGGTTTTTGTTAATAAAATATCTCCTGGCGATGAGATATCACTTTTTGATTTTGATTAGTATTCATCAACGTTTGTTTGATTTTATTATCTTTATCAGATACCAATGCAACGTCAAGGAGGCACAGTTCCGTGTTTTCTTTTGAATTCATTACATTTTCGCCCAAGTGTAGCTCGGATAGTAGCGATTTATCGAATATCTTCAATATAATGAGGAACAGCTTTCTCGCCCTATATGATGTGATCGATTTGCAGTATCCGGTAACGTGACCAACCCGTAAAACGTAAAGGAATTGGTAAAAATGCATATTGGCAAATCAAAAGTGGGTTTGGTTGGGAAATGCGTCTCAAGTATTGAGAGAAAGGCATCATTTCTCGCTCAGCTGTCTTCCGACAACTGAATTGTTGACTCATATACAATCGGCGTATTGAGTTTCTCCGCCGCTCCACCATGAACATTTTTAGTGGTAGGCGAAGATTTTCAAGGCACCATTTTAGATCTTCATATCATTCCTTTTTCAATACTATTTCCGATTCTTCTCTCCTTTTTTCGAACTTGGCAAACTAAATTGTCGAAATACGTACTTTAGCTCTCATTTGCTTCTAACAATATAAATACGGTTGCCATTCACCTCTTGGTGGGGTGCATCAACCGCACCTATGCGCCATCGCATCCGGTTCGCTGAAATGGGCTTCAACTCCCCAAAATTTTTTGAAACGCCCGCACTCCTCCTCTACTGTTCTGCGCAAAGTTCTTTTGGTACCTACAAGTGGTCCTCTTCAGAGAGCGAATTCTACTGCATGTTGTAGCCAGCAATGAAGTTGTCCTCCCTCCTTAATGTTTAACTTGTCCATTATTACTTTCGCCTTCCGACCACATCACCAAGGAACTTCTACTAAGTTCTTCGTTTGAAATAATATCAGGCGAGACGTCGCATACAGGTGTTCATCATCGTCCTTTGGTCCAATCTTGACCCCTGCTGCCTTGCGACTTTAACACTACTATATGCAGGACATCCACGGTACGAAGTCGGATGCCCTACGCTGCCGCAGTTGAAATAGAAGGTTTTTCCTTGCCCTAAGAAAGTTCAGCAGAATTTGTTATTCCAAAATGGACCTCCTTGTATTAAAACGCGACACTGAGAGGAGTTTGACTTCAGTTACCGACTCCCGGAGCATTGTGAGCACCTCATCGGGCTCTTCCTCCGGATGTGAGGAGCTTTCACCAGCGCAAGGACCCCTTTGCTTTCATGTAATCTCCTATTTGTTTACATTTGATTTGGATTCTCTCGGCCTCTGTCTTTTTGATAATAATATTCGAAAGCCCCGCGCTCCCGTTCTTTATTTCGGGTGTCACTTGTGCTCCAGGTCGGACCATTTCTTAATTTTCAGTCCTACTTATGTTATTCTTTTCATCAGTTCTAATTTTTTCCTCATTTTTGTTTTTCTTTTTTAATTTTTTTGAAACATAAAGCAAAAAGTCACTCAGTTTTCGCTCTTCAAGGATATCATTGCCGCACTTGTAGCTACCGCAACCAACCTGGTTAGTATTGTGGCGGTACATCGGAGGCGTGAACATGGGCGTCATTGTGGATTCGCCTCAGCCGCTGTATTAATGGTCGCAGTAAACCCAATTGATAGCCTGGCGTTGGCTGGAGGACAAATGTCAAGTATGACATTTATCCACAGAATTGTCAACGCATTTGTAAACACTCTGTTCTCATCAGCCGGTCAGAGAGGAGGCCACATGCTAACTTTGTTCAGTTAATTGGATAGAAAATTGCGATATTCAGTAATTATACATTGAGTCGAAAATTTTTGTAAAATAAAATTGAAAAAAGCAGTGCTTTTTGATTATTGGGGAAGATAGCTCGCCAACGAATCCTTGTCTGGGACGTCCCCACCGTCACCGCCTCTCGTACCGTCAGCTTGATGGTTTTCTAAGTCCTCCATACGGACAAATTGGCCGCCGCAAACTTGCTCGCCCTCGGGAGTATTCGAAGAAAGCTTCACTTTTTTCTTGCCTGCCTTTTGAAACTACGGCCCGCCTCTCCAGCCGTAAGCTTTCCGTTTTTCTCTATCAGTATTGACATTGGCATGAGTTTTTAGATTTTCGGGTATCTTCGTCAGCTCGCTATTATGTCTTTCAAGGTTGACTATCCTTATCTTGGCGCTTTTAAGATCTGGATCCTCTTCATTACGGACGCCATGACCTATCCGATTGCCCCTAGGGCTTGGGGTGGGGGCCCCTCTAGGCAGCCACCGCGTGGAATATGCTAGTGCACTTAACCATTGGTTTCAAGTACCTTTTTCTTGGACCAATTACCTTGGTGCCTGCTCCTTCTATTGTGAGGGCTCCAACAATGTACCAAGTGATCAGTTGCTGGTTTAAGCCGTATGTCACAGCCATACTGTTCCAGTTTGCCCTGTTATTCCAACGTGTTTCAAAACTCTTATTGAAATCGTTGTGATGTTATTCCTCGGCATCAATAATTCTGGGTACCGCCTAGAAAGAATACCAATTTTCCTTAGATTTAGGCAGCTCCCTGTCTTCTTGCCTATATTCAGATCTGCAGATGGAGAGATAATCTCAGAAGAACCTGGAGGGATGCTGTTGGTCATGTCCTTATTCGCTCACTGACATACTCAAGCCAGTCTTTGCAGTTTGTGAGACTCCTTGCCTTATGTGCTGAATTCAGTTCTTTTTGCCCAGACTACCGTCCCATAGGTAATCAGTGGCCTTACTATTATAGTGCATATCCAATCTAGTATCTTTCGGGTGCAATCCCATTCCTGATGGGAATCTGCAAGAAATCAGAGGCTTCGTAGCCTTCCGACAAGTGTCTTGCAGAGTAATTTTTCGTCTAATGTAATTCTCAAATATTTGAACTCTGTTTCGCGTTTCACTTATGGTTCCCATGTGATCAAACTTACGTTTCCTAGTGGATGGTACTACAGTAGTTTTGACTGGATTGATGCGCAGCTCCGCCTTCATGCACTAGGCACTAGTAACCCTTAGTCTAGTTTGAATTCTACCACATAGGATATTTTCATATTTGCTCCTACAGATTAAAACAATGCCGTCAGCTTAACCCTGAACTTTCTAATATTTGTTATCTAGAACTGGAGTTCATCCACTACCATACTCCACATTAGTGTTGATGGTACCTCACCCTGTGAACTACCTTCAGTAGTATACATGATAATAGAATTTGTACCTGTCGGTATTTCTATTTGCCTTCTCTTTAACATTCTGCTCATTCAGAAAACCAGGGTGTTTCCGAGTCTCTTGCGGATCAGGACATCTTGTATCTCTATGTGCGATGTGTTGTCGAATGCTCCTTCGATAATCAAAAAGGCACACTGCTATTTCTTTTGTATCTATGGTAATACGTAATATATTCGACAGTTGATGCAGAGCAGTTTCGCTTGACTGTCCTGCCCGGTAATCGTGTTGACACTGATATAGGGGATTACGCATTAGAACATTAGTTCTAATATAGTTATCTATCTTTCTCTCCAACGCTTTAAGTACAAACGATATTAGCGGTTGAAGGGTTTTCGCGCGTTTGTTTTCATTCAGGTAACGTTCCTGTTCCACCATCTCTTGATGACTTAGTTGTCCGGCTAAGACAGCTGGTTACAATAACGACTTTGTTGGGGTGCTCCATCACTGTTTTTAGTTCCAGTTTGCTACTGATATTACCGCCCCTTTGTAGGGGAGCCATGTTATTACTCAGCTGCCTTGTATAAGAGTCCCAAGATTCTCTATAATTCTTTTTATTTCAGAGTTGCCCTCAATGTCGAATTTGATTATTCAGTGAACCGACATAGAGGGTTCATTCAACACCCTCCAATTCCTGACCATTCCGTTCATCAGAGTATTCCCTAGAATACCGTCTAATACCTCTAGTGCTAGTCACGAATTTTGGAGTGTTCCCTATATTATATGTCTAACTTGTTGCTAAGAATAAGTTCAAGAAGATCCTTACCTCTTCAATGGGTTTCGCTGCTTTCACAGACTTGGTGATGGACGTTCGCATCTTTGTCGAAGAGAAGTGGTAGCACGCCTCTCTCACAGTACTTCTTAGTTTAGCGAATAACTCTGGGGGGTCCGGATTTCGCCTCCTGGGAAGTAGCTCGATGCCACAAATGCCCCTCGAGTGCTCCCCACAGCTTCCAGTAAGACTGGGATAGCTACAACATTTCTGTTGAGAAATTCTACAAAATATATAAATACATGTGTATATTTTAAATTGCGTTTAAAAATTATGCAAGCTTTTGGTTTCTCACAAGAGGAGCCCCAAATTATCTGCATGCTTCCTCTTTGCAGACCGCGAATCTGCTTCCAGTACACCCACTGCACTATTCCAATGTTATCCTTGCAACTTGTGCTTGCAATTACTGCAGATGCAGCTTTTGCATGGTGGAGATTTACCTAGGCTGGCTTAGTGCTGGCCAGTAGCTCCGTTATTGTTTTGAGCTCTTTTCCATTATCGGAGTGTCGCTCTCCTTCTCCGACATAGTGCTTTCTTGTATTTCATTATCCACCCTCAGCCCTAGGAGATCTAGTTCTATGTCGTCCAGCTTCTCCTCTTCACTGGGTAGCAGGTCTACTTCCCTGACCGATCAAGTCCTTTCCACCTCTATGGCCTCTGAAATTCCTTCGGGGACTTTGGTAGATTTTAAACCCGCTGTCTCCTCCGAAGCCTATCCATGCCTTCCACCTTGCTTCAGAAGACTCTCCATAATGCCGTATGGAGCTCCTCATTGTGAGCGATTAGGAAGCTCATAAGATCTTCCGTCGAAAGTGTATCCCGGTAAATACAACCTGCACAACTGCTTGACGATAAGGTCTTCGACAGTTTCCCGCTCCTGACAATAGGAGCAAATAACATCTGTGACAAAATGCAATCCTGGCGGAGTCCGTTTTGGACTTCAAAGTCCTCTGAAATTCTATGTTGGTGAAGAACTTGACATTTTGCACCATCCTATCCGGCTCTGATAATAGGTATTACTTTCTCCGGGATATCCCTCCTGCATAGAGCACGTCAGATACATTCTCTGTTCATGCTTTCTATCGATCAAGGTTTTGAGATGTTTCTTGATGCATTCCAAGGTTATTGCTGTTATTATTTTTGCGACGGTGGAGCGCACAGATGCCCCTCCAATTGATAAATTCAAAATAACTATCCGGATAGCTCAGTGGTTGGAGCGCAAGGGTGTCTAACGGAAGTTCGTGGTTAAAATTCTACTGGTGCCAGTGGGATTTTTATCGTGATTTGACGTCGGATACCACTCGACTCAGCTGTGAATGGGTACCTGACTTAAATCAGGGTAATTACCTCGGGCATGCGTAATGCTGACCACATTGCCTGATAAAGGGTGCTGCTATCTTGTAGTGTATCGTTACGGTCTTGAATGAAGTGCTCTAACACACTTCAAGGCCCTGCTCCAATTGAATTCTTGCGACAACGATTATTATTATTAAAAGGAGCGCCTTTTCTGGAACAATAACTATCACCCCTTCTTCCATTCCCTGGAATCTCCTACCTTTTGGATTCCCAGGAGTTCCGTACGAGTGAAAGATCAGGAGAAACTGCAGATACAGCGATAAATATCTCTGCGTGGAGAGTGTTGAGCTCAGCGGCTTTAATCCGTTCGAGTGATTTGATGGATCACATGATTTCTGTTCTGTTTGAAGAAATAGTCATTTCATCCACAAGAGGAGGAACTATTCTTCTTCAGCTGTTCGTCATCGTGGTAGAGGAGTCGACCATCAACGTCGCTAACAGGACCAGTGGAAGATTTGCGACAACATGCAAGTTCCTGATGTGATATAAACTTCTGAAATCATTGCCTTCTACGACGGCTCCGGCTTCTCTGACCAGAACATCAACAAATTGTGTTTTGTGACGGTGCAGTTCAGTACACGGACGACCACTGCTGCGCGCGAAAAGAGGATGGCCTGCCAAGCCTAAAGATGTTTTCACGCGCAGTATTCAGAGTGTTTGCCATTCAAACAGCAAGATAGTTCTCCCACTGTCGACCGACAGCTGAATCAAAGAAGCGGCTGATGTTGAACTTAGGGGGCATCATTAGCTCCTCAACCCTGCAAAAAGTATCTGATACAATACACAATCCATCAGATAGTGATCCCCTTGAACGCTGATGACTGCCCCTCTCTTATTAAGCACACCCAGAAAACAACTTACAAATCTATCCAGATCGCGAAGTGACCAATCTGGACTGTGTCGATAATTTGAAACCCAACTGACCTTACGGCAAACTCTGTGCTTGATCAATGTGCCTCTAATGACGAGGCGATGCATGCTGCAGAAATCCGCAAACCTCTTACTCTTATTGTGGAGAAGAGAGGAGGAGATTGAACAGGGGTAGCTGTCATCTACGAAATACAATGAACCACCATCATCATCAACAGCGCAACAACCGATATCCGGTCTCAGTCTGTTTTAATAAGAAACTTCTGGCATCCCGGTTTTGCGCCGAGGTCCACCAATTCGGTGTCCATAAAAAGTTGTCTGGCGTCTAAGCCTGCGCCATCGCTCCATCTCAGGCAAGGTCCGCCACCTCTTCTTTTTGTACCATAGATATTGCCCTTATGGACTTTCCGGGCTGGATCATCTTTACCCATACGTATTCACTGGCGCGCTCACTGAAATCTATTGAGCCGGATTTTATTCACAACCGGATGGTCATGGTATCGCTCATAGATTTCGTCATTATGTATGCTACAGAATCGTCCAGCCTCATGTAGGGGGCCAAAAATTCTTCGGAGAATTCTCCTCTCGAAAGCGGCCAAGACTTCGACCTTTTTCTTGCTAAGCATCCAAGTTTCCGAGGAATACATGAGGACTGGCAAGATCATAGTCTTGTACAGTAAGAGCTTTGACCCTATGGTGAGCCGATTCGAGCGGAACAGTCTTTGTAAGCTGAAATAGGCTCTGTCGGCTGCAACAACCGTGCACGGATTTCATCATCGTAGCTGTTATCGGTTGTGATTTTCGACCCTAGATAGGAGAAATTATCAACGGTTGTAGTCGTCTGACCAGGCCAAGGAATCGTCCATCCAATTATAAAGGGCCAAGAATTGTTCGAAGGATTCCTCATTCGAATGTGGCTAAGAATTCGCAATTTTTCTTGCCAAGAACCCAAGCCTCCTAACATGAGAACTGGCAAAACCATTGTCTTGTACATTGGTCAGGGTTAGCCTAGTCAGTCTTGTCAATTTTTTCGGGATACCTAATTCTCTCATGGCTGTGTACAGTTTTATCCTGGGCATGCTATCATAAACCATACCTCGTTAATAAGAGGACGCAGATATTGAGTAGGATCATTATCATAGCACGTTGTGATTACACTAGAAATAAGTCCATCCGCGGGCGACTTGAGGGTGTTGATTGTGAGGAAATTTCGAAATTTCTAGTTAAAGTTGATCAGAGGATTGAAGTTGATTGGAAGCGAGCAAAAGACCTACCGAAATTGTGGTGCTTGATACACGAGATGCTGATTTGAGTCCAGTTTAGGGAATGGACGACACTATTGAACGAGGCAAAGACTAAAAAAGAAGAAAATGAGGAAGAAGTCCGTGTACAGAAGGGTTCG
Source organism: Hermetia illucens (assembly GCF_905115235.1). Taxonomy (NCBI): domain Eukaryota; kingdom Metazoa; phylum Arthropoda; class Insecta; order Diptera; family Stratiomyidae; genus Hermetia; species Hermetia illucens. The sequence continues at coordinate 145,137,405 of NC_051849.1, forward strand.
TATTCATGTCACAATAAGCATCCCCAAAACACATCAAAAATAAACTAGAATTCACCATCGGCAAATAGATTGTTTTGCTTATCAAAATCCTGATGAATACTAGAAACCCTATCGTTTCTGACCTGATTCCACAAGAATTTAACAATGATAGTCACGCCGCTCAGCGGTGAAGCTATATAGCATAGAAATCGCGTATTCTTAAGCATTATCTAATTAGTGTAGCAAACGTTTTCAAGTACGTGATTACTTTATCGTTACAAAAGACAGGCCCACTGAGAGCCAGCTTTTTATTCCATGTCGCCACCCAAGTTCTAGGGGCTTTCTAGTATGTGAGGTGGAGCACTTGAAGTGCAACTGGTCAGTGGTCTGTAGACATTTCCACTGCTGCTGGTTCAGACTCTATTGCAGCGCATTCTTTAGACATAAATCCGTATGAAACACCATAATCAATAAATTTGAAAAACGGAGCTAATTGCGCTCTGTCGATTTAATGAATAAAAGGAAAATGTTTCTTGGGTCTAACCGGAATGGTCAAGATTTTTTGGTCCTGATCGCCAAAAGCCAGTAAGACCAAATATTTCTGAAATTAAGATCAAACATTTTGGGTAAGTTGCTTATAAAGAAACTTCTACGACGGTGACTTTCTAAATTGAGCCAATTTAAATAGATCCACTTGGTTAATTCAGCCGCTTCGAATGAACTTATTCCAGCACCAATTTCCGCTTCATCATTATCCTTGTAGCCAAGGTAGTTGGGATGATAATTCCCAGAGTGGTAATGAGATTCATTCTCTCACATGCGAAGTATCATTTGCTATAAATCATTGAAGTAAGGAAAGAAGGTGAGACGAGGCTCAGCAGCGCATGGGGACTTCTATGTAGTTCGCCCTGCACATTGCAAATTTTCACAAGTGTCTGTATGTAGCTCCGTGGAGGATATTTGTTATTTCAGCAGCGGCTCATAAGTCGTTACAAACAAAACACTATTAGGGCTTAATGTCTTAATTTGTTGATGATGCGAAAATAATGATAGGCTTCGCGCCTGATCCGAGGAGGTTGTCATTTGGTGCGCTCTGCACTTTTCGGCACTTGACTTGTGCATATAATGACGCTGTTGAGGTGTCTTAAAGGATTCGTATTTAGTGTTTTCGCGAAATAATCCCGAGTGGACGAGTTAATAATGATATCACCCTGAATATGTGTGGAAATGAAGCAATTACAGAATTAACGATGCAAGGGCATCAAAATTATTTACCAATTTAGAGGGAGCATTCAGGATTTCAAATTTTGCTAAAGATATACATAGAGGGGAAGGGTTATGGTACTGAATAATATGTTCAATAAATGTTTTCTTCGCTATAAATTTAAACTGTATGACACAAATTCAATCAATTAAAATAATTTTGAAAAAAAAATGTTGGTTCAGGGATTGAAGAGTCTTAAGTTTGCATCCACTTGACGTCGGACAGGACCAAATGGACAGCAACTTATCCCAGCTACTACTGAAAAGACGCATATAATATACATTGCATAAGGATGGTTACAATGAAAGATTTTTGAAATATGCTCCAAGTTAACAACATCAAGAAATTATAAAGCATCAAAGTTATTTAAAGTTCAATCCAGGATAAGTATCAAAGGTGAGTAACTTCTCAACCATACAGAGCGCTTCTTTTCCGATATTATATTTGGAATAATATTGCGTGCTACTCCCAGATATTAAAGAAATAAGTAGAAGATGGTAATAATAATCTTTTATTGCCTTTTTCAGATTAAATTTTCTAAGAGTTTCACTAAGCTAGCAAGGACTTTATAGTGGTGGCCATCAGATCCATTGACGTTTAATCATTCTATTCAGTATGAGTACCACCAGGGGGAGGTTGGAGTCTGTACCTATACTAACTCGTTCCGTGGTTACAGGAACATCTGACGTTATACCCAGTTAAAGTCTACATTTTCAGACAATTCTCAGCCCCTTCTAAATCAGGACCGACGCCTAACCAGTCCAACATTACAGCTCTCCTACAGCCAACGGTTGGACCTCGTCCCAGCACAATCGTTAACTCAGCTCAGTATCGTTACCGACAAACCGCACTTGACCAAGCATCACTGGTAAGTGGGAAGAAGAAGCAGCAACCCAGGCAAGACCGAAAGTAAACATCGAACCAGGAAGATGAGCGAGACCTTCGCGAGTGGAAGCAAGGGCAGAAACTCGAAGAGGCAGTACATCGAGCGGACCGAATAGCGAATTTCTGGCGACGTCCAAGATAAATTGGTGTTGAGGGCTCAGAGGGGCCCTACTGGACGTCTCTGGAGCCTGAGGGATGTTTGACTATGCCCATGTCATGAACAAAGTGGTTTAGTGATCTTTACCTAGACATCGTCATTTCAGAATAGCAATCAACCGATGCTGATGTGCGAGGGTGTCATAGCGGACGACTTCATAGCCAATAACGGTGGTAAAATGGCAACATCTTATGCGGAGATAATTAATTTGAATTTTACTATTTCCACTATGAAACGTAGGAAAATCAAATAACCGTTTATTAAGAATCATATATTATTCACTCAGGACGAGTGTCGATTAAATCGACAACACGTTTCTCACCCTCATTGCTTGTTCCAATCTCTTTATCTCAATGGCTCATATTGCCGGCTGGGTTGACAACCCTTGCTCATTTGGCGACCAGACTGGGCTTGACTGTGGTTAAAGCCATTGTATTTTTTCGACGCTTGTTGAATACCATATTCATTTGTTTTTTTAACGACATACATGGTCTCACTTTAACGGAACCTCAGGTAGGATTTCGAATAAAATAAGTGCTGGTGTGCCAATTTTACCTCTAAAGGTAATCAAAATTGCGTCCAGCAGTTCTGTGCAATAAAGCAAATCTATTTTTATGCTAATGAAGCAAATAGAAGTGGTTTGTTTCTATATATTCAATCTTTCTCCTGTTTTCCTACAAATCGGAGCTGGGCTAGTTTATGTCTTCGCAAGTATGCAGGTTTACGGCATTTATTTTCATGAATGCCACTTCATTTTTCGCTGCGCTCATCCTCATCTTTTTCATCACATTTTCTTGGCACAAGTTCTTTTCCATACCGTATTGCCCTTATAGACTTTCCGGGCTCATCCTCACCCATACGGATTAAGTAACCCGCCCAAGGCAACCCACTGAGCCAAATTTTATCCATAACGGTACTGGTATCGTTCGTAAATTTTGTCGTTATGTATACTACGGAATTGTTCATTTTCATAAGGCGGGGCAAAAGTCATTCGATAGATTTTTGCAAAGAACTCAAGTGTCCGACAACTGGCAAGATCTTCTGCCTCGTATGGTAAGAGCAATGGTGATACGTTTTGAGTGGAATAGTTTTTGTAAATTAGGTTCCATTGGCAACCAACAACCGTGCGCGGATTTCGTCACCCTAGATGTTATCGGTTGAGATTTTCGACCCTAAATAGGAGAAATTATCAAAGGTTTTAAAGTTGTATTCTACTAACTCTATTGATTTCATTTGACTAGTACCATTTGATGCTTTTGCTTCTTTGGTTTTTACCACTATGTCTTTTGTTTTGCATTTATTTATGTGCAGCTCAAGGCTTTGCGTCGCCAACTTGATGTAGATGAAGGCAGACTGTACATTTCGGGTTGTTTTTCTCATAATGTCAATATCGTCATTATAGACCACTTGTATTGGGCCTGGATCTCGACTAACTGCTTGCCAGATTTTTTTCTGCCCAATTAGGTCCCGTTCCAAAAAAAAGCGCAAACTGTTTGTCCGTTTTCGTTGCCGGGTCAGTTCGTCGTTTTCCGTATAGGGTTGCTTAATATTGACTTTTTAGTACCAAAGGTACTTAATTTAGTACTTTTTAAAATTCATCAGTACCTCAGCACCTTTTCTTATTCTCCAATACTTTTTTACTTAAATAGTTACTTTTCTGTACTTTTTCATATATACTGAGACGAAGTTAATGTTTGGCAGTATCACGTTTTGTGAATGACCAAATGATCGAAAAGTTAAACTACTAACCTTACGCTGCCTGCCGTCACTTCCTGTAGTAGGGCAAAATTTTCGTAAAACCCAAAAACAAGGTAGCAGTTCCGGTGAATGAATGACTCCAAGCGAAAACTGGCATTGTGAAAAGCAACGCGACTTCATTCGTGATTCACAGAAAAGTACGTTCAAAAGCGTTCATTGGAGGAAGATATTACGACATGCACGGGCGGATAATTTCACTTTAGAGCAGGATATTGTGGGTAGTTTCATAAGGGCCTGGCCAAGAATAACCCATCACCCCCCAAAATAAAGGAGAAAACTTCCTGCTCTTGTAGACTTTTGATATTCAGTTTGATTGTCTGGTGAAAATAAATACAACCTGTTTGGGCTTAACGGAAAACAATATATCTCTAGAGGTCAAACATGGTAATGAGAATCAGTTCAGGCTGGTATTTGTTGATTAGAATCTGAAAAGGAAGTATACTTTAATGTGTTGCGTCTTAATTTGTTACAAAATACCACCTGAGGCATACAACAACTAAGTGTCTTCCAATAAGCCAACAACCTTAAAAGGGTCATCCCGTGTGTCGGATTCGCGGAATCGAATTTTTTTTTTTGGCTTCAATTATATCTAGATAAAATGTAGAATATATGGGCAAAGTGATTTTTTGATATACGGAGTCGTTCGGAAATTATGGTGTTAAACAGGTAAAATGTCATATGCCAGGTCGATCGACGTAAGGAAGCGCGTATTTATCGGTCCAAATGACATTCGAATGACTTCACTAAAAGGACAAAAATTTAAGCCAAGGCTGTACATGAGTTTCTTTAAGAAACCTAAAGTTAATGGATTGTTGTCCGAATGACTCAAGTGGTTAGAGCGCTGTGCTGTCGTAGCGGAAGGTCGCGGTTCAAATCTCACTGGTGGCATAGGGATTTGTTATCGTGACTGGATGTCGGATACCAGTCGACTCAGCTGTAAATGAGTACCTGAGTAAAATCAGGATAATAATCTCGGGCGAGCGCAATGCTGACCACATTGCCTCCTACAATATACTGTAGTGTACCGTTACGGTCTTGAATGAAGTGCTCTAACACACTTCAAGGCTCTGATCCAATATGGATTGTTGCGCCAACGATTATTATTATTAAAGTTTATGGATTAGGTATAGCAGATTAAGTCAGTTAAGGTTTTATGGCTAAAAATCGCATTCTACTTTTTAAATGCATTGTTCTCGAAACTGCATGTTGAAAATCGGCACCAAAAATTTAGCTTTTAATATTTTTTAATAATCCTAGTTTGCGGACTGTGTTAAGTCTGTACGTTAAAATGCCGTTTACTTTTTTGCTTTAGAATTTTTTTCTTTAGATGGGTGTATAAATGGCCTTGTATTTCAATAACCAATTATGCGATCTGGGTGGAAAAATGATTATGCATACTCAAGAGATTAATAAATATATGGTGAAAAATTCGTATTTCTATCTTTATCCAGTACTTCACAAAAAAATTCTAAAGAAAGCCAAAAAAACGGCCTTCACACGGGATGACCCCCTTAAGTAAAGTAAGCTTTCTTTTCGGCATAATTATCGTTGGTAATGTCAATATGCCAAACCTATATGCCTCCCCAATTCATAATTTGCTCAAATCCCAGGTTCAGAAACATTACATCTTCTCAAAAAATGAATTTCTGGAAAGCATTGTGCGAAGTTGGGAATGAAATTTGCCACGGTGTGATTCATTACCTCTTCTATCCAATACATCGTTGTCTTGCAACCGTAATTGAATATATAACATCAAAATTGAAATGGAAGTTCGAATTTCATTGATTAGAACCAGTTCACTTTTTTGTTGATTACCACTACGTACGAATAAAGGCTTTGGTCTTTCCACTGTATCGGCTGATACGGCTTTAGACATGCGCTCTTCAACCTTTTCTCTCCTAGAGCAGCTTTCCACAGTGTACGAACAGTATAGGTAGTCACATTACACAATACATATGGACGTGACACACAATACAACAACAGTGGAGGTGAAAATCTTTCTTTTTTTGTTTGAACCTAAGTACGCTTATCTAAAGATACATTTTTGACATAGTTTCTGCTACCATAATTTTTTCGTTTCCGGAAAAACTGGTTGTCAGCCCTATCCAACCCCCAACCTGGAGGACTAGTTGGTACAGTTTGGCCCGTTTTCAGCGGGGGAATATTTATCTTCATCCTTGAAAGATCTCCTAGCGATCACCACATGGAGGCGGTGATATAATTTTGTAGTAAAGCTGCTTCCCAGGTTTTATGCTCCATCATAGGTACCAATCCACATTTCGCTCTGGGACCTATACTAACGTTTGACCGCGCCAACAGCCAATAAATTTCGTCTCGCAGAAAATTCAACAGCTTAAAGGGGCTGACTTCTTGGCTTTACAAAAGGTTTGCGCCTTACTTTTCGAGTAGTAAAAAAAAAAAACTCAGAAATCATCATTCAAGTTGCGTGAATGCATGAAGCAATTTCACCATAGCATTGATCCAAGATATTTAAATCGCTCAGTTCTCGGCAGGTGGCGACCACTCACGGTGATAATGCCTGTTTTAATGGGGCTTTCGTCAGAAATTCTGTTTTATTTAGATTCTGTCTCAAACCGTCTTATATGAGGCTGTTCAAGATCAAATTTGCTATAAGGCGGTAGGAAAACATCGTCGGCATAAGGCGCTGGACTTTGGCTGCCCCGTGTGGCAGTATCCATAACGAAAACAAAGAATAGTAGGGTGAGGAGGCTTCCTTGATAAACACAGATATACCTAGCAGACTTCGAAATTTACTTTTCGGATCATGGTAATTTAATCCAGGACAGGACAGCAGGTTTTTCCGCGGCTCACAGTCAAATGCTTTCTCTAGATCCCGAAATGCAACGTACGGTGTTTGCACGGTGTTTCTCCATGGGTAATTGGACATGTATACGGCGTGAGTACTTGCGCATTTCTTGACAAATCCAACATGATTCCCGGATATTGGAACGAGTTCGCGAATACGGTTGTCAAGAATGCGTTGAAAAATCTCCATGATCTGGCACAAAAATCTAATCGGTCTATAATTTGAACATTATGCTGAACAGCCTTTCTTTGGAACTGTCGTGCTTTCTTACAAGTCAGATCTTGTTCTACCCACCTCACCAACCCGATTCAAGAGCTTACTGAACCACATTGTCGGATCTCAGTTTTTCCTTCTTAGATCCCCATCCAGTGTATCAAGCCACCGTTATTTCGATCGGCCTTTTGGTCGCTTACCATTGACTTCGATGTTCAGACCAATCTTGGCAAGTGAATTCTCGTTAGCCCGAATTACCAGACCAGACGCATCTCTCGTAATTTTTCCAAGATCGGTGCAACTTCACATCGCCAGACGCTGTTCACTGTCTCACTGGAACGGTACTTCATCCAGGTTGCGTTAATCCGTGACGCATTGACCCGAGGTATTTAATTATTCAGTTCTGGGCAGGTCACTGCCGCTGATAGTCATTGTGCCTGTTTCATGGAGATCCGTTGTCAAAAATTCAGTTTTATTTAGATTCAATCTGAGCCCGTGTTGCATGAGGTGATCACTCCATTTTTGGACAAGTTACTCGATATCATTTTTGCTATTAGACGGTAGGGAAACATCATCCGCATAAAGCAATGTGTAGGGCGCTGGACGATGGACATTCCGTGTGACGGTGTCCATAACAGGAACAAAGAGGAGTGGTGAGGTGAATGAGGGGAGGTGGAGTAACCGCGGCTTGATTCAGGGTTATTTCAACGATTTCATGAATACGGTTGTCAAGAATCCTGGTATGGGAAAGTAACCGGATCGGACAGTAATTTGAATATTCTGCTGGTCTACCCTTTCTTTTTCCACATTGGAGCTGCGGTACTTTCCTGCCAGTCAGATGGTTTTCTATCTTCGTGAATAACCCGATTAGAGAATTCAATGAGCCACTGTTTTGGGTCCTAGCTCTTTGTGTTCCAGAGCCCAAATCCTGTTGCTTTTCCCGATTTCATCGGAAGCAATAAGCTTCCTCAACTTCAATTGCGCTGACAGGTGGAACTGCTCCATAAGTCGTAATGATTGTGGAAATATGAAAGTTGGAAAGTTGAAATTTACTCAAAATATTCTCGCCATCTATCCGTCATGGCTCGACGCTTGATAAGCAAAGTACCCTTCTTGTCGTTAACGCAACAGTGTTTGATATCCTGTGTGCGTTCGTTTCGTCTTTTGGAAAGTCGATAGTCCTGAGAGTTGGTAATTGCGTAAGTGAAATCATTTCTTCTTTTTTCTCACGAAATCGCCTCCATTTAATACGCGGCCGGCCAGTGCGTTCCTCACGCTGTTTTATCGGTGGCTTAATTCGCAGGACGGCAATCAACGCCGATGTTGAGGTGCGATGGTCTCATAGGGAACGACTTTGCAATCAATGACGGTGGTAAACTGTCGGTGTCTTAATAGAATATAGTCGATTTGCGTTTTACTATTTCCACTATAAAATATAGAAAAATGAGACAATCGTTTAATGAACCATGTGTTCATAAGCACAAGGTCATGGGTGACCGTAAAATCGATTATAAGCTCGCCACCCTCATTACGCGCTCCAAACCCCTTCTCCCGTAGCACCTATTACCGCCTGCCTTTTTATCCACATGACCACATGGTCGCCTGCAATAATCATATAGAGACTATAGAGACTCAACCCAGCATTGCACGACCAGCAAAGAGCTGGAGGAGCAAGATATGTACGAGAATGGCTGAGCTAACTGTACTGGGTGAACTTACCAGGAATGGAACAGTCCAGGGTGTTTGTTCTTTAAACGTCACCAAGAAGAGCCTTCTTATCGTAATAACCACTGGCTACTGCAGGCTAAACTATTACCTGGGGAACTAGGGATATTTACGGATACTTTCTGGAGATTCTGTAAGATGAATGATGGAACCTCCAGACATGTTCTGGGACAGTGTCTGACATTTATGGAAAGTAGCTTGGGGCACCTGTGAGGAGATGCTAGACTGAAACTCTTGAAAGCAGGAACATAATGAAGATCCTGGCGGTTATAGGCCTAGAAAGCATATTACAGATTATAGGAGCAGGGGTATAATATTATCTTTACGACGCAGGGCGACGCCCCATGAAAAAATTATTTTTAATAAGATGTGGCTGTGGCAGGGCAATGGGGGATATCCTATTATCGATTTTAAAAGAAAATTATTTATTTTATGGATCAAATTGTTATAATTTCCAGAAGTTACAACGTTTTTAAATTAAAAACTAAAGGTCAACAATAAAGTTCCATACAATGTATACATATGAACCGAGAGTCTGGTCTTATTATGCTTTGGGTTAAGTTTGCATAATTCAACACGGTGATCATACCGTGGTGTCCGCTGTAAACATCATGACCGGGTTAGACTTTCAACTACTGGACTTTCATTCAACCGAGGAGGACCAGGCGGGGAATGAACTAAAAACCCCAGCTACTGAGACCTAAACTAAGGTGGAACAGCGAACGCTGAAGATTGTATAGCCAAGGGCAGTTTGGTATCCAGTATGCGGACCCTGAATACCTTAGGCACCTTCAGTTTCCTACCTTGGAGGCTCAACCAGCATGGGTGGAATTTTTTTTATTCCATCTCACAAGGGGTAGTGACAGACCTAGATTATATTCCTCGCTGGAGAGAGCCTGCATTTATGTGTCCGGGCGTGATCCAGGGATCTAACCGTGGTCAAACTGGGACAAGCGGGAGTGGTTAATGTGTATATCTCCTTAGTTTACGTGACTCACTACCGATTATTTCCGTTGGAAAAACTACAACATTCGATGTCGGTCATCGCCACAAGGAAGGTCTGCTTGTTGATAGGTTGCGACTTCAAGGCAAGGCATAATCTTCGAGGATGCTCAGAGATCAATGAAATAGGTCAGGCGCGGTGTGTAACAATGGCAACCTTATTATTTCCCCAGCTCGGGGAACAGCGACGGTTGTGAGGGGGTCCTTGGTATCACTCTACTAACCGACAATGCGACCTTCAGGGCGGTGAACGTGAGAGTGTTTGACAAAAGATCCTTCCCAGATCACAGTTGTCCAATGTTTTAGTGTAAAGCTCCCTTATTCTTTCAAAATGACCTAGAGAACCGAAGTTTAGTCGTGTTATCTTTGGTGCTTTCAATGGTGATATTAGGGCGACATTTGATTTTGAGTGAAATTTATGGCCTCCAGTTCTTGTCCTAGAGCACCACCGTGCTGGAATGAAGATCTGTTCAATCTCAGGAAGTGTGAGGTGAGGTCTTCAATATCTGTTACAGGAGCAAATACAGTCATAAGAAGCCTGGCTAAAGACTTGCAAGTCGACCAACAAGACTGCAGGGAAGCGGTACTAGCTAGTTCTCAGAGTATTGAAATCACCAGCAAGTCGACGAGGCTCTGTAAAATGTGGAAACTTAGAAGCTAATCTTTTCTTCAAAAGTTGGAAGGCGAGTCTTCTGGTAATATCATGAACCGTGCTTAGAGTCAGAGCCTTGCTTGGAGGATACGTAGCCTTTGTTTTGTGAGATTGTTAAATCGATAATCACGGAGGATAAAATCAGATGCGCTAAAAGCAGCTTTTTCGCATATGAATCTTTGGACCCAGACAGCATAATTCCAGCCATGTTCCCGAAATAGCAAAAAGGGTTATGTTATGCTTTGAAGAGGTTTACAAGAAGTGAATTTCGTTTGGATACATACTGCATTCCTGGAAACATGTTTGTGTAATTTTAACGTTAAAAGCGAGCAGGTGCGCTCATGCGCCCGTCAGGGACTTTCGGCCAATAAAACTCACCCTAGAAGCCATCTTGGACTTCCACTCGATGCCGCTTGTGCAAAGGATGTCTCTATCCAAATCAAAGCACACCACCTCCACATTCTCAGAAATTGCTCTTTGCAAGGCAATCAGTATGATTCAGTATGGCCACACTCAAGCAATACATTTATGCCTTAGCTACCTTACTAGATATAGAAAGATTATTCAAAAACGTTAGCCTCTCTATCTCTTTCGGGTACTCTAATGGGAAGTGATGGTTGAAATTCTATGGATTTTGTACGCTAGCGAGGTGAAGGTGGGGGGTATTTCCTTCCGTTGAAGGTCGCGTTGCAAAGGTGTGCGTGTGAGCTGGAAGATGCGGGCTGACCACAAATCCACTCAAAATGGAGTTGATGCTATTTACTACCCAGATAATGGTAACTGAATTTTATCTCCCGTAGCTAAATAGACAAAAATGGGATCTTTCCTCCAATGTAAAATTTCTAAGTTAGTAACAGCATAGAACTGAAGCTTGTGAAGGTCTGTATAGCCCTCTAAGTGGGAAGGATCTTTGTAAGAAACTGAGCTTTTCGCCCGAGGATGGTTCTTCGGATGTCTAACGCAGTCCTCATCGGTAGATACCCTTACCATATTCCTATATCCCTTGAATACGCTGAATATATCGTGCAGTGTTATTTGAGTTCACCAGTCCCGATATTGGTTAGCGAAGGCCTACGCACATAGTAGCATTCGAGATGAAGTATCTCGAGACCTTCGGCTATTCGGATTACCAAATACGTAAACTGAATTTCAAGAGAAATTTTTCTGAGAACTTTTCAACTAAGTGTCCTTTACGAGCGTATCAATTATGGTGTGTGGAGTCGGTGCATACTGGATTTTGCATGATTGGTCTATAGAGGACCATGGCGCCCAACTCGGCATATCCTATAATTTGCATTGTGGAGGTTTCGGAGATAATGGAAAATCCTCAGGCTCGTGCTGGACCGAGGCTGCGAACCCTAGACAAAAAAGTTCTTTCAATCTCAACCCCTGCAATCAGAGATCTATTCTGGTTGGGGGAAGTTGCCATACTTTTGGCGGACTGATTTTGAAACTAACCCGGCTAGATTTTAATTCCTCTACCCTTTTCACAGCAGTCACGTTCTTAGCAGTTTGCGGCGCCAAAACTTCGCACCTCAGCGCTAATCAAATTAGTCGGCCCTAGCTACACACGAAACCACTGAAACGAATACTTACCTCCTTTCTTACATGTTACACTGATTCTTCCTGATGTTAGTCAACAACCATCATGAAAGAAACAAATTCTTTTAAATTTTTATATTATACACAAATTTTATTCACTTCTTTTCTTCGTTTACTTCTCACTTAACTCACATATTCATATTCTATTCGCTACTATTACCACTTTTACAAAAAGTGGTTAGAATAACCTTAAACGTATAAGTCAATAGAATAAATGGAAGATACAATTCTAGATATTTTGTACAAGACATAAAATATTCTATGTTTCTAATTGGAACCTTAGGCTTTTAAAACTCATACGTACACATGTTCGTTTTTACTTCAAACAACCCCTAAATCGGGGGCGCAAAAGTAGTTGCCATACGACTAAAGGAATAACTAAGGCACTAGCAGGTTTACTGTACAATCGCTAAAAGATACTGCGAATTTGAAACGTCCGGAAAGTATCTCAAATATTCATTCAATAAGGCAAGCGTGGTGGTGAGTAATTGACCCTTTCGAAATAAATGGATTGTTTGGCGGACAGTCCCAAATTCGCTTTAGTTAAAAACATCTTACCGAGCATTTTATAAATAATTGTATACAAAGTATTTGATTGTTCTGTTCTATATTTAAAAAAGTCCACCCTGAAGGGTTACGGACAGCACGGGGTGCAAGTCCGGTTTAAATTAAGGGATAAACTTGATATTCACTCAGTGCGGGGTCCCGTGTACATTTCTGAGATAGACGTAAAGTTTCTAAATATAATGAATGTGATAATGGGAAGATGTTTAGAAATTTACAGAATATGGTATTTAATTTAATATTATGGCGGTGTTTGTGGATATTTTTTGCATTGTTTTGTTTTGTTTCTCGCTGGATAGAATGCAGCGTCCAGAGTACATTCAGATTAGGAATAATTGCGAATTCGTTTTAAATACTTCACTAAACCGTACGGGGCTAAATCTATTTATTACAGTACAACTTCATTACTCTCTTATGAACAGCAGTCTTATAGTATCCTACCCACTAGTTCTATTCTGCAAAGTTGTGTCCGTTTTTGATTTTTACAGTCAAAACAACAAGTTCAACTAAATGCTAAGGCAAAACGGAGTATTTTCACATGGGACGCGATTTAAGGTTTAATATTAAATTTTAATGCATGTTTTTCTATGTACACTAAAGGTCGATGGAGCGCTTATATATATATTGTGGCAGGATTCAACCGAAATACACAATTTGCATAATTTGAGTAGATGATTCGTTTGAACGCGGACAGCTCAGAGCGTAGAAATAGGCCCGACAAAATCAGGACTGGAAATTGTTGGTGAAGATGAGGACAAAATGGATACATATCCAGATGAAGAAGCAGAAAAGCAATAATAAATTAAGTGGGAAAGGAAGGGATGTAGACGAATAATCGATTTTTTTCGGCCAAACTGGAGTAGTTTGGAAATAATGAGGCAGAAAGTGTCTCCATTTGATACTTCGCGAGTCATCTTTCTCTTTGACTAGTTCCTTAAGATTTATCGAAAAATTTTCATTTTTGCCACAATATATCAAGTCCCCCACAAGCGTATCTATCTTGCACTTTATACTCAGATTATCTTGGACATTACCAATAAAATAAATATAAAGGATAAGCATGACTTAAAGGGGCCGAATTCTCGTTACAGTTGAAAGCCATCAGATATTCTTTCTCAATCGATGTTTTCTTTGTTTTGAATTTTCTGGCTTCAAGTGAACTTTTTGTACCCTAACAGAATCTGAGATTGAAGTCAAATCTTGCCGCTTGCCGTCACTGGATGAGTGGTGATAGTTCACTAACGAAATGCTTAAAGGTGGCTCAGTGAACCCAACTAAATATTTTACTCAAAACTATGTTTACAACGTCTGAGAAATTTACAAGATACATTTAAGTAGAGCAATTTTGTCACCACAGCCGCGTTTTGGAGTTATCTTAAAATTAAATCACCTGAATGACCGTTGTGGCGTTGAAAAACTAATCTTACAGTTGCTACATTCGCACTCGCATGTCGGAATCAAGGTTTTTCCGCTGCGCAGGTTGCGGCTGATGCCTGGGCAACGAGACCATATGATGACTTGTTGGTACGCCGGTGGTAACAACATGCGGTGATATTGATGGTGATCGTGTTGCTAGCGGTGAGAGGGATGGCGAAAAGCTTGGTGACATTGCTGATGACGTACTGAAACCACCGGGTGCATCATGACTGATCGGTGATCGTGGTAATAGGTATTGATTTGCAGCAGCAGAATGATGACTTGTACTGCCTCGACTTGATAATACTGGGACGTTGATTGACCTAGGTGCAACGTTTGTCAAAAGAGGGGGTGGGATGTGTTTTGCGGAATGTTGCAACGATTGTTTACTCTTCGCACTGGACGCTGCGCTGTTTCCACTATGTACCGAAAGGGTATCGTCTTTAAGTCTTGCAATCTCTGAGAATACATGGGCTAGAGGTTGGTACTGTGGACCCCAGTCAAGAAGGTAGTCCCAGTTATAGCTTCCTGTAAGCTCTTCTTCACTGTGTACAATTGAGCTTAGCGACCCGTTCATCGCAGGACCTGGATTGCCGTTCCCTACTACAGGAACATCGCCAAATCCCATCACATGGTCCACGGCAGCGCCTATACTTCCAGCAGTAGTAGCTGCTTCATCAGCACTACTAGCCCGATCACTTCCACCTGTCACATCGTTCAGTTTAGCATATATTAAATTTGTGATATCTGCCTCACCGGGTTCTTCATCAAACATGTGTAACGAATCTATCGGTAGTGGATGATGCAACAGAGCATCTTTGTTGCTTCCACTTATACTCTCAGAGCAGTGTCGAGATGATGTCGATGCTGCACCTGTCGTATTTGTATTATCTACAATTCCCAGTCGTGCCAGATATTCTTGAGTGTTTTGCACTGAAATATCAGAAAGTCTTCCGTCGTCCCCACGATGATGATCGCGATGCATTGGACCCTCGTTTATCATACGAATTTCTTCATCCTCTCCATCTTCTCCATCTTCTGCGGATCCCCGGCCACTAGATCCCGACTGCTCTGATCCAGAGAGCTCAGAAGTGGTAGCTGCTCCTGAATTCGAACTAGCCGTATGTTGGCCGTACGGCGGAATTTCATCATATTTAGGAGGAGCGAACTGACCGCCGGAAGTGTTTCCACTAGGATTTCCACGGATTGGAATTGTATCAAAAGCGCTAGGATCAACGTAGCTATTCGAATTGCCAACAGTTTCCGTGCTAAGACTAGGTTTCGAAACTTGTTTATGTCTTCTGTTCCGCATATGCAGAAACAGGAACACTGCAGCGAATGTAAATATGACCAACAGGAGGGATATCAACAGTCCCAATGCCCAATCAGCTATACCACCACTGCTTCCTGAACTTCCTCCACCGCTACTAGCCAAATTTGTGCCTGGGTCGGCTAGAGGATCCAGAGATATTTCTACTACGCTCATATTCGTCAAAGAGCCTTGCCGTCCAGAGCTAGCCGTTACGACAAAACTGATTTCCTGACCAGAACTCAGGGCATTAATATCATTATCGATTTTCTTCTTGATCATTATGGCACCAGTCGTCCTATTTATCTTGAAGTAATTATGTTGGTTGTTCAATTGGTACACTACCCGACCATCGGGTCCTTTGTCACGATCAGTAGCTGTAACTTGTCCAACAACATATCCAATCGGCAAAGGTTCTGACGATCCAGTCGCCAAAATAAATCGATATGTTCGCTCTGTAAACTGTGGACTAAATTCATCCCGGGAATCAATCATGATCCTCGCTCTAGCTTTAGCCGATTTCCCGCCAAGGTCAAAAGCCTTAATTATGAAACTGTACTGACTTCGTTGTTCGTAATCGAAAACTGCATTAGTTGTAACTACACCGGAATTGGGATCAATCCTGAAAAGCTTCCATGCATCATTCGACTCAGGATATCCATTTGAGCTCTCTATCGTATAATTTAGCATTCCATATTGTCCTCGATCCATATCAGTTGCTCTTGCTGTAAACACACTTGTTCCAATTGGTTCGTTTTCCCCAACAAACTCTAGATATTCAGTTACAGGGAACTTCGGCTCGTTATCATTCTCATCTGTGAGGGTGATCCGATACGGCGTCAAACTACATCTTGGGATTAAACCACTGTCGCAAGCTCTTATGATCAGGTCATATTGAGGGGTGGGATCAACATCGTAGTCTAACGGGTTTTTAACGAACAAAATTCCAGAAACCAAGTCAATACTAAACATCCCTGCATCATTTCCAGAGGTTATATCATAGACGACTTCAGAATTTGGAGAGTTTTCCAAGTCTTTATCGATTGCAACGATTTTGGTGACCGAGGATCGGATCGGTGCAGACTCGCTGATTTCGGTCTCATATCGACCAGATTGGAAAATAGGCGCGTTGTCATTAGCGTCTTCGACAGTTACGAAGATGTTGATCGCTGTGGAGTTGTTGTCGCTACGTACGGGAGATCCTTGTTCGCTCATAACGAGCCGAAGTTTATAAAGGTCCGTTTTCTCACGATCAAGGCTTTTAACTAATATTATTGCACTTGCCTGGTACACCTCGAATGTGCCTTCCTCGTTTCCGGCAACTATACTGAATGCAAGGTTTTGTGTTAGATCGGTGTCGAGAACGTCTCTTGATAGTTTTAAAACAACTGTACCCAGTTCAGCTTCCTCGTTGATGCTCGCACGGAATTGGCTTTGCAAAAATTGAGCTTTGCCTTGTCCATAGGAGTTCGTTTGGATTCTGACTATGGACTTGGCGCTTAGTGGAGGCTTTCCTGAATCCATGGCAATTATACGGAGGTAAATCTGCTCTTTGAATGGTTTCGTTATTCTGCTGGCATTCACATAAATTGCTCCAGTTTGCTCGTTGATGATAAATCCAGAAACGGGCGGTATTATTTGGTATCTTATTCTCGAGTTACTTTCACCATCTGCATCGGTAGCATTAATGGTTAAGAGGTCCATATCCGCACCAGTCGACTGATCCGGTAAGGATACATGGTACGCTACTTGTTGGAAAATTGGAGGATTGTCATTGACATCGGTAACCCGAATAGTTAATGAGGTCCTCGCTTCATGCGCCATATCGGACGCAATGACCTGGAATTGATATTCCTGTTGACTCTCGTAATCCAGATGCTTCTTCAATATCACTTTTCCGCTGTAGCGGTCGATTGAAAACATCGTCTCCGCGTCGAAGTTATCGTTATCAACGGACTTCGCGAAACGATACGTTAAAGCTGGGCTTGAATCGACATCGTTTGCTGATACGGTGGTGATGACAATTCCCAGATCAGATCCTGTAACAAGAGTGAAGGATAAAAATTATAAAAGAATTTGTCCGCAGGATGAATTTTATTTATATCTTCAATGGCAGATTGGCCAGCAGTTGCTAACAAATTGAGTATCAGAGGAGATAAATGTCACCGAATAGTTATCGACTAGTTTGTCATTACCGATCGTGACAAATGTTCATAATTCAAATCTCTAATGCATTAAAATCTATCTTGTTCCCAATCATAACGTCATTTTCAATATAATCCACCATACATCAACCACCTCCTATTGTTCGACTCCCTCGCTGGCAAGAATGATTTAAGATCATTAGATTATGCAGACAATATCTCGCTAATGAAACACATTTAAGGATAGAATCAAGATCAAAGAGTCTTGGAGACTGCAACTTACCTTCGCTAACACTGACAATGCTCGGTGGCGGGAAGGTTGGTTGATTATCGTTGACATCAATAATATGCACGCGAATTGTCGCCGTTCCAGTCATCTGAGGTACACCTTCATCAGTTGCGATCACTTTTAGTCGGTACATGTCACGAATCTCGCGATCCAAAACGATATTTGTTTTAACGATACCACTAAAAGCAGGTTCAATAACAAACGCATTATCATGATTGCCATCGACAATGTGGTAGAGAATGCGCGAATTTGCACCGCGATCGGCATCATAGGCGGCAACCTGCATTACAAATGTCCCTTTATTATTGCCCTCCCACACGGTGGCGGCGTACTGCTGTTGTGTGAATCGTGGTCCATTATCATTTTCATCTTGTAACTGTATCTGTAGTTCAGCGTAACCGTACAATAACGGCGAGCCATCGGTCCGGGCTTCTATAATTAATTTTATTTCGCTGGATGATCGATATTCTGTGGAAGGACCGTTGCCACTACTCATCATGCCATGACCCAGTATTGTCCGATTGTCACGATCGTAGCGCATTTTGATCGTTTCGTAGCTCCACAGATACCGTTCAAAGTCGAGAAATTTCGAATCTCGGACCTTGATCTCACCCGTCGTGGCGTCTATGGAGAACGCTCCCTCCTCATTACCAGAGCCAATAGAATAAATTATCTTTTGACGTCGTCCATCACTCCGTACGGCATTCATTTGTATCACAGATCGTCCGTTTGGAGTATTCTCCATCAGCGAGACCCGGTAAGATTCATTGGGGAAGCGCAAGACTGGCGTTCCCAGGGGTGACTCTCCAACACGGATTTCGATCAAACCGATTGCACTTTGTGGGGGATTACCCTTGTCGCGAGCGGTGACTTCTAGGCGAAGTAGTTGACCGTTTTCACTGGCCAGACTTCTGGTTGCACTTACTACACCCGTGTTGGGATTGACGCGGAATTTTCCGGCAGTCCGGTCATTGGTCAGTTCATAGACTATCTCGCCGTTTGTGCCCTGATCTACATCGAGAGCTGATACTTGGAGAATGGTCTGGCCAGGTTGGACTAGGGCAGGAACCTGTGCCATGAAGGGATATTGTTTGAAAATGGGCTTGTTATCATTGACGTCTTCGACGATGATTTGCACAGGAACACGCGTGGAGCGGGAGTCGCTTCGACCTCCATCTGTGGCTACAACCATAAAGTTGTACACATGCTGCTGCTCACGATCGAGGGTTCTGTAATGAGAGAAGAGAAAAGATTAATTAAAGATTTTGTGTTCGATCTTTTATGAGCTAATTTGAAAAATGTGGACCCTTCAGTTGAAATGCTTGATGGAAAGGATTAACAAATTAGTTAAGCGGGACAGGACGGTATAGCATGGATAATCTAGGTTAAGATGATTTCATAGTTCCTAAGGTTTTTGTCCTAGTGCAATCGAAACCAAGGCTCAATTTCGTGCCTTCTGCAACCAGCCTTTTTCATTTCGTTCAGTTATTTTCATATTTTTTTTTTTTACATTAGTATCGTAGTCACAACAGAAAGGGCTCATTATCGAATACTACTAAATGTTGTCTCAGTAACTTCGAGTTCTATCCTTTGGTGCAGGAAATCAAGGAAGGAAGATATACTATTCTTCAACATTTTGAAAAGCAATATATTCAGTGAAGATTGGGCTAAATAGAATGGAGACACTTGTTATCTTTGCATAACGTACTTGTGGAACGTCAAAGTCTTTATCGAAGAGCGGAGGAAAAGGATTATCCCTAGGCTCTGAAAATATATACATAACTGTCTTGACAATTTCAGAGTAGATGTTGCATATAAAATTGTGGTGGAGACGATTCTCCTCATCGAAAAATACTCGCAAAAATTTATTAGGTAACAACTAACTGCATTTGATTATTGCAGATCGTCATTAGAGAAGAAGTATTAGGGTGCTAAATCTATTCGGCAGATTCAAACCGGTGTTACATATACTTGGCGAACTTCTACAGTCAGAGGATCCCTCGGGGTAAATGTAGTGGATTTTTGACTTGACGGGACATTGATCCTTGAAATAAACGATCTGGATTATCTTGTGGATAATAGAAAGGAAAAAGACCTCAAAAATTTCGTAGCTAAGGTAATACACTCTAGAAGGAAAAACTGGCTTTGTTGTTTTCAAGAAGAAATCAAGAAACTTTTTTATATCAGGAAAATAAAGACCTGGTGAACCAAAAGGATACGAAGAAGGGCCGTTCTGACTCAGCGTTTCAAATGCTTGGCCTATAGGAACATTGCTGTAATATTCAACGTCAAAAAGTCAAAATTACTAAATGTTGTCCTTCAGAAGTAGTGGCTCACTTTCCTGGTTCCAGTCCATACCAGGTCTTCGAAGAAGCGCTACAGAGAGAGCCAAGCAACACGCCTATAAGCAAATATGCACAGCATTACAGCCACTCATGAATTGATAATTATTGATAATAATTTGATGCATCTGACCTTGCTTTCATCTGGCTTTGAACAAATTTACGACCAGGGTTCATGGTCGGCAAGATAGTTGCACTTTTCAGCGTTGATCTCGTATTCATGTGGAGGGCCGAAGTAGAGACTGTCCACTCGTCATGGTAAAGGAGCTACGGCCAATGGTCTTGGCGTAGTGTATAGTTTTAGAGGAGAAGATACACATTTGATGTGTTGAGGAAGTGGTCCAAGCGGTCACGCGAAGGAACACTCCGAGAGGTGGGTCGAAACGCTGGAGGTATTAAAAAAATGATTTCCATACTCTTAGTTACCTAAGAGATTTCTCTAACTCCGGTGTAAGGGAATAGGTGAAATATTTATGAAAGGAAGCGAAATGTATTTCGTCTTCAGCGATGGTTCATGGCGGATCAAAAAATACACTTTGTTTATGGGGATTATTTCTTTTATAGGATACAATCCAAATTAAGTGGTTATTCTGACAAAAGAGAGGATCCCCATAGTACCTTCACTACTAGTTAATGAGATCACAGTCGAGTCCAAGTCCAATGTTGTTTGCTGATGAACGCATTTCCATCCATTCTTTTTTACGGTTCCAAAGTATGCGCAGTCACTTCTCTTAACAAAGGTAAGGTAACTGACTTTATTGGAGCTTTGACCCGTCAATTTGTGAGGCCATACCAGTATGGATTGCGGAGGCGTTCGAAACTGTACGTTATGCAAAGGAAGGCGGGTGTATACCATCGGCAAACTTCAAGTTGCAGCAGATGCCCAAAGCTTGACAAAAAATAATTTTGAACACTTTGGGCCGGCACCAAACCTACTTTTGCGGATCATATCTTAAAAAAGTATCGATATTCTACAATTTTGCGAAGCATATTCGAATAATGACGATGGCAGTATGGTCGAATACTAAACCAAACTTTTCGGAAAGTAATGGAACATCCGCAGGGCGGTAGGGAAAAAAATACAAATATACAGCTGTTTTACTAAACAGCGCCACACTTGCCAAATATGAGCGATATTGAGCGATCTGTTATTGAATGTGAAAGGACGAGGGCCGAAAATCATAACGGGGAACTTTTATGTACGTGTTCTTGCAGGAGGACCTGCCGACAATGAAGACTCTCGTTCGAAAGGCATTCTGATCAAAACGTTGAAGTATGCAGCAAAGACTAGGCCCAACCTATTCACCAACATCTTTAGGCTATATCTAAAAGAAGAAGTGTGTTACCTGCTCAGTTATTTGAAGACTAAGCATCGTATCGCTCGATCTATTTGCTCGAAATAATAATAATAAACCTTTAAGTAGGTGGGATGATTCGAGTCTAAATGCTTGGCACTTAGTGCTAGTATTAGGTAAAATCCGGCATCTGCCGACTTTGTGACAACTCGGAAAATAATAATAATAATAGTCGCTGGCCCGACAGTCAAATTGGATTAAGGCCTTAAATTGTGTTAGAGCACTTCATTCAAGACGGTAACGGTATACTACGATCTGATTATTACCCTGATTTGACTCAAGTCTCACAGTTAGGTCGACTGGTATCCAAAGTCAAGTCACGATACAAAATCCCCTGTCACCAGTGAGACTTGAACCGCGGTCTTCCCTACGATAGCCTATTACTCTCACCACTATCCGGATTGCTCGAAATAACACGGGAAATAATGAAGAAAGTTATTCACATCAGGCTGCTACCCTTCCTCGAAAACGGAAATAGTAGTTGATTATGTAGTAAAAACATTAGTGCAATTGGGTAGAGATGCGACCAATTATGATGTTGTACAGTGTTAGCTTTGGATGTCAGAAAAGCATTCAACTGCATTGGCTCAAATGTGTGTTCCTGGATATCTGATGAATTTGTGGAAAAAACCTTCCAAGAGGGTTCTCTACGAACGCCCCAAGGAGGACGCTGCCACCGCGGGGATAAAACAAGATTTAGTACTGGGACCTCTACTGTGGAATGAGATGAAGGTATTATTAAGCGCTAATGCTTCCTGTCTCAGAGGTAAACATAACAACTCATTTAAATAGTGAATAATCGCTTCTTGCAACATGGTCTTCCAGTAAATCTAAACAAGTTGGAGACCGGAACTTCGGTATTTCAGGTATGATCGATTTTGTTGATATTTTGTGTAAGAATATCTGGGTACATGATGGTTCCAATTATACATAGCTACGTGTATGTACATGGAATATATCCGATACTCAATTCGATGTGGTACTGACATTTTATTGCGTGGGGACCAGTCATTTTAAAAGGGGTAACTTCGATCTACCATAACTTTGTTAATAATAGTAGGATTTTCGCCAAACCTTGCAGTATGATACTCCCTACTCAAGTCTATTTCAGCTCAGAATTATGTGGATATAGGGTGAACATAAGGGGGGTTCGCAGTGAATTTCCAAAATATGTTAATATACTATTATTAACATTAATTGAGCAGATATCGTAACAGGCCTGGATACCAAGTATATGGGCTAACATGACTTTTTTCAGATTTTTCGGTCCTCTATGTACTGTGTACTGTTCATGGTATAATACTGTTTTTTAATCCGAAACTGTGAACTATGGTAAGGGATTGACTCCAGGTTTGAAGTGTGGAACTTGTACTCGTTGTTCAATACTGGCGCTATTAGAACACAAATCGGACCAGTCAGAAATATAAGGTAGATGTACTGGCGATTCCAGAAATAGGCAGTGAGATATGCGGCTTTCGAATAAAACTATCTCGCAAGATATCGAAGTTCTAAAGTAATTGATGGGGGTAGGAGGCTCATCTCGACTATCAAGTTCGATATTGAAAAGCTGGAGCGTTAAATTCTACAGATGCTTAACCAGGGAGCCAACAGTGTGGACGTGAATTGGTGGTGTCCACCTCAAGACGCAATCAAGACAGGTGCAGCTCGTTGGGCACGAATTTCGGGGCAAAAGAGATATCATCAGTACCATTAGCGGCTAAGAAGGTTTATAAAAAGGAGAAACGCAAGCACATAAATGATGAGATCTGCAGATTGATTGGTAGCTTTAAGAAGCATAATTTAAGATCCGCTTACACCTTGATGAAAGGGGTAACAGCAGATCTTGGACTACAATTATAAGGAGTTGAAATTAATGTCCATGTTTTTTTTTACAGTTGGTATATAAGTTGAAAAAAGAACTAGTTTGTTTCCTTATCCACGTAGGAGGCACGCCCCAGTGTTAGTACCTAACTTATTCAATTACCTAACTTACCGGAAGGAATGGCGTATATAGCCATTGCTGGATCAATACTCTGATTTCCCGTATTGAGGATTGGAGTCAGCGGCAATCCGGCGAAATTAACTACCACCTGACAAAACTCCTGCCAGGACATGGTAGTTAAAGGGAGTATTTGCATCGATTCAACCCGTTGAGAGGGCACAGATCCCGTAAAAAGCCAGGAAGCGCGGAAAGCTTGGTCCCATAAAGTGCAGTAGTAATGCTTTGCGACAATTCCGTGAGAAGGATGTGTAGTTTTCGTGGATAAGAATCTCACACACAGAGACAGATAGTAAACCAACTTGAATATGATTTCGTTTCACACAAAGTTTCAGAAAAAGACCTATGGATACACAATACACAATATATAAACCTTTGATTCCGCTGGTACTGGGTTAAGGTAGCAACACGTAGATAATGAACCAGAACGGAGAACCAAACCATATACACAGTGAGGGTGGAGGGCTAATAGCTAATTATACGACGAAACCGAAGCCGTCATTCATATTAAGATTCGAAAGCTTCAGTGCTTAGGTCAGCGTATGGATGACAGAAGAACAAAGAAGAAGATGGAAAGTAAAAGACCCTCTGGAGACCGCAAGTTACTGCCGCACGGTCTATGAAACTGCAGGACGCGGCCGCTCGACCGAGAAGAATCGAGACGAAGAATGTGAGAGACCAAGGACTGTCGGACAGTAGAAGAAGAAATAGTTTAGCTGTCCAGGCTTTAAGTAACGGCTACTGGAGGAGCCTGAATGTGGACTTTAATTTACAATGATACCGTAAGAAGAGGAGGTCATTATTAAATTACTTCTTATAGAAATGTAGGACTAATTTCTTCATATGTTGTTATTGAAATTGCATTGATTGGTTCGTTAATATACCTAGTGACAAGTCGTTATTTATATCTTCAAAAAACACGAGAACATCACGTGACATCGAGATCAGGCCAGAATTAAAACCAAAGGATAATTTAGAGGCGTACCTAAATGGTCCTATCATCACCACAAAATAGAACCAAACACACTCCGCAAAAAATAGCCCCTTTCTTCTGTCTGTTTGTCTGTCTGCAAACGCTCAATACTAAATTTCCATTTTCTCAATGTATATTTTTTTCTCCTCATTTCCTTGCTTCACTTTGAATTGAATATGTTTAGTGTCTCCTTCTCAGAATGTTTATTATATGCAAATTGAAAGTTTTCAAAAAGATCGCAATGGAAAACAAGCGAAAAAAATAAAACAGAAAACGGAGCAAAAAATGAAAAATAAAAAATAAATGAATTCTTTCACTCGACGATTTTTTTATGCGATCGATTGAATTGATCCGAGTTCGATCCAGAGCTGTTTATTGAATATATGTTAAATGTAAGTTAGAGAAGAAGAAAAAGAAGCGAAAGATGACGACAACGACCACGAAGAGTCTTCCTTGGTTTCAGAAGAAGACTCTGTCCACTATTGATGATCAGCTTTTGGATATGGGTTGAGGTAGTGTTGTTGAGTGAGGTATTTTCTTGGCCTCAGCCTTCGGTTTAATTTTACTGGGAGTTTCTGCCCATTTACAGGATTTACCACTTTTTAAAAGTGATCCCCTTTCTCAAGAAATCTGGGGCTCTCTTTCCATCCTAATTTCCTTTTTATTTCCCTGACTCTTAATATGTTTCTTGAATATTGGGAATGAGTTAGTCATTCACACTCCGATGTTATGATCAATTCCTCTTGCTTCTAGCGGGATTGGCTAGTGTTTCCCTGAGGAATGGCACCTCTTCCTCAAAGATCCCAGTTCAACATACAGTGGCTGCAGCATAACTTACATGCTAAATGCAGTGGAGTTGATTGGACGTATAGCTAAGGATTTCCACATATGTACTTATGTCTGCATCACACACGAGTGCATACGTATGCCGTAGGGGCGCAGCGAAGCATCTTTATTCTAGCCAGAAGGATTATCATCAAGGGCTGTTGCCTGTAATACTACGAATCTGCTGTTCCATGCTGATTACTTATTTGTTCGCCTTTTTCTGGCAATGTGCGAGTGGCCATTCGGTTCACCGTTGGTAGTTGGTTGTGATAGTGAATAGTGCCGGCTATTTAGCTGAGAAATTTGTTACTAAATGTCCACTGTCGGCGACTCTATTCTTAACTTGTCTTTTAGTACTACAACTGAAAGATGTTACACTGTCTGTTTGTCTGTCTGTCTGTTTGTTAGGGCCCTCGTTTCGCATCCGATGCATTTTTTGGTTTCCTATTTATTTAGCGGACTTGTTACTGAGTCTAGAGGAATTCGTATGAGATGCAGATTCATTTATGGTGCACAAACGATTGGACGGAAAGGAAAAAGACTTATTACCCTACGAGCAATAAAATCGCTACTTTGTATCGAAAGTGTAGAATGAATTACGATTAGGCTGAAGAAGTGCATATACTTCTTTATATGCAAATCCCAGTAATTCGTGATCAGCGTGCGACGGTAATTTCTTATACATGATGAATGCTGGTAATATATTACGGTTGATTTTTCTTAACATCTCCGCTGTGATATCCATGTGGAGGTTTTACGTCTACCTGAACCCTCGAATCGGAGGTATCTTCATAGAAAACACACATCCGGCTCAGTTTAAAGTATTAACTCAACCCAATGTTCAGATGTGATATCCCATAAATCGTCAAGGCTGCAAAATTATTCCGTTTACAAATCGGGTAATTCGGGTAGACGGTGTAGGCATGCAGGGCGCAGTTGCTGCTCTGCTCTCATTCCATATACGGACCCCACAGGATCAGAGTTTCTACATATTGCTGCAAAAAAATGTGTAAATATGCAGAATTATTTCTATTGCCAAATTTCACGTCAGAGCGTCACCTATCCTTCAAATAAATCGCGGCCAGCCCGGAGATACAAATCAAAAACGCAAACAGCACGGTGTACCGCTCCGTAAGCGGACAATTTATCGGGTCTTATTTGTCAATGACACTTTTCATATTTAGCTACTTTAATCATCATTAACTCAAACATATTTTCTAGTTTTAACTTTGTGACTTGAGATGAGAGACAGAAACAGGCCGTCCTTGTACGAGTCTTTGAATCGTGCCCGATACCAATTGGTTTGATTCTTATCATTCCAGCACATACACCATAAGGACAAAAGGCGAAAGAACCCACCTTGAGATCCCCTGCACTGCACATCAAGTGACTTCGCCTTATTATCTCCATTCAAACCCGCGGACTAACTAGTCCGTGTAGTTTTTTTTTCGGAATAAATTTCTGATCTTGACTTTATTTAACCATATCTGCTCCGTTGTCGCTAATCTCAACTTAGGTGTTCGATTTTTTCCTCAACAATGTCGCATACTAGTTTGTGTGCGAAATCTTGTTAGCTGTCTATCGAATTGAGTAGCAATCACTCAAAGAATGGTTACAAGATAGTTTATGAAACGTGAAAGAAAAATGCGACAAGGTGCGGAATGAGTATGAAGTCAGACCATATGCCTGGCCAGTTATTATGGGGACACCAGCTCCGTGTGTCTGGGATCTGTGATTGATACTGATCAAAAGTATTGATAACGCATTATTGAAATGATTGGATGATAGGAAAAGGGTGCCGATGGGTATCACAAGCGGAAACATTCCGCAGATATTGCCGATCCTGAGACAATGTTGAGCAGGGAACCGTACTCTATGGAATAGAAAAACAGATATCGAGCTCCTGGGTTTTCTTAATTTGGATTCATTTTGAAATAATTGCAAAAACCTCATTCTGCAAACGATCCCAAGTGTAGTTTAAAATGATGTAGGGAATATATGAATAGTTGAGGAGTATTCATGCATGCTAGGCCTCAACAAGGTTGAGCTAATAATCAATCAGGAAACTTTTCCAAGTCCAAGAACCCAACCGAGTTTAAGGTTAATCAAAAAGATTGTCCACTAAGAAACAAACAATTTCTCTTGGCACTACCAACATTTTTGTTTGTTGTTTTTGATGGTGGACCATAATGGTATACCTACGGTTCTAAATACATTTTCAGGCAGGCAGTGACTTTTTTCAATCGGTACTCTATGAATTATGAATGTAATGAGTTACACTCCTAGCTTTTGTACTATATTTCAATTCTAGCGAGATAGTTTCAAGCAAGAAGACTATACATAAGAGATTCAACTCTCAGGACATTCTTCGAAATTTTATGGAGACGGGAAAGTTTTGCACACATTCGGCCGCGACAAGAGTTGCGCGAAAAAATTTCCGCGCATAAGGGCCGGTGCGCAGGTGTTGCTCAGCTGTTGGGCACTTCAGTCCTTCTTAGTTGACCTCGATCATATTCTGATTTCTTTTCCCTTTGTAGCTTCTAAATGCGTTTTGTGGAAAGTTTCACATTCTCCCTGGTTCGCCGAGATGAAGCGATGGGCGAGATGAAATTTTGATGAAATACGGAAACAGTCGGCCAAAGCTGTGCCTATTCCATCCTCACTTTGTTCTCAGATTCAAAACAAGGATGATTGATTTCTCGCGACGGTCTTTTGATTTGATTTGATCATTTTGTACTCTCCAACGATGTTTGTGCAATTGTGCACAGAAATATTTCTGATTGAGATTTATAGGCAAATTTTATGGTTAGTATAGCATTTAGGGCGTTCGTGAGTTTTGTAGGTTAAACGTTTTTGGGAATTGACAATTTAGAGAGAGACGAGTCTTCAAAGTTTTATTTTATTAATATGATTCTATTAATATGATCGCATATGGATTTATTTTACTAATCTCGTCTTGAGCTATTATTACTTTCTTTTCTCTCTTTCTCGTTTGACTAATTTCCTGGATAAATGTTTAAACTGTCTTCATATCTTGTTTTTATATTTCTCCTATATATTCCTATTTTCATATTATGAATGCCCTATCGGAAGAGTAACTATTTGCTTCGCGAGGATTACTATTACGAATCAAACAATCGTGACATTTTCCGATTTGTCTTTGATCTTGTCTCCCACATGTCCAATCATCGTGATTATTGTCAATAAAATCAATGCCGTTTTCCTCCTGATTTTTTGCCAGAATATTCGGGCTTTATCAAGCTTGGCTCCTTGGTACACCGCAATGAAGCCACTAGGAAAAATCCTGTGGGTTAGGTTGATCCGCGTTACTGGAACCCGAATACACCGAATACTCCGTGCATGAGGCATCATAATAGCTTCAACTACTGACTGACAGATATGACGACGTAGTATTTATATAAAATTTGACGACATACTGTTCTCGTCTACATCGCAAGGCACGACCGCTTAATTCCATCTCAGCGGATCGTACCCCGTTATCAACGAATTCTAGGATCTGGTTTATTATGGCTCCCAACCAAGCAGTTCCTTTCATGTATAATAAAAGCATTAGTTAACTCAACTTTACAGAGGCATTTCGATCTGTTGTGTACTGTTGCACACCCGCTTTTTAGAGGTAGAGCCGTAGATTGCTACTTGGATTATTACCTGTCAGACGAATCGACCCTCTTTTCGTGAGGTTCTTCGCAGCAATTGAGGGATCCATTACATGACTGGGATAACCTTGAAATCGATGCGAAACCGGAAAATAGATTGGTAGTGGGCGCCCAAGTCTCAATATCCAAAATGTTATGTTCCAAAGCCCAACCACAGTAATCAGAATGCTCCTGCTTTAGGCTGGCAACGCCTTCCGCAGTACCGCCGAAAATTACCGCAGTCCGACTCATTGCCTTTAATTACTGACGTTTCCGATTTTGTGGTCATTGTACACGGCTACAACGTGGAAACTTTGTTAATAACGTGAGAGGGGCAGAAGTATCCAAAAGCACCCTCTCTCCAGTGGTCTATCGCTGTGGCCCAACCACAGTAATCAGAATGCGCCTGCTTTAGGCTGGTAACGCCTTCCGCAGTAACGCCGAAAATTACCGCAGTCCGACTCATTGCCTTTAATTACTGACGTTTCCGAATTTGTGGTCATTGTACACGGCTACAACGTGGAAACTTTGTTAATAACGTGAGAGGAGCAGAAGTATCCAAAAGCACCCTCTCTCCAGTGGTCTATGGCTTACTAAGATTGTTGTTGAAGTCATATTCTTTGAGAATCAGATGGCTACTTTTTATTCCACTACATCACTATTCTATTGCCGCCGTAGACGATCCCAAAACTATTTGCGATAGGAGAAGGGACGAGTCGCTGACCATATAACACCCAGGCGTCTCAAGGAGTTGGTGGCGTCTTCTTAATAGTAACCGCTCTTAATTTATTACATCCTTACCCGACTGAGGTAGTAAGTCTCTTGTAAGATGAGTGTTAAGAATTCACTCAAAGTATTTCATACTAATCGTTGGCAGGCTGGTAGCCTGCATATTTCTAAACTTTCTTGCCGTAGAAACGTATCTATTGCTAGGATAAACACCGATTTACCGGTGAGGACACGAGTCGGTTTCTATAATGTGCGTCTCCTTCAGCTTGAGAGAATGTTCCAGCGTTACAAGCTTAGCTCTATGGGGTTAACAGAGATCAGATGGTAAGGACTCTAGAGAGCACTTCTCTTCCTTTTGTGGCACCATGCTATTGTGTGTAAAGCGTGGCGGAACTAAAAGTAAATTTCCGGCCCAGACCCACAAACGGAGACTTCCGATTCAGGGGATTTCTGCAGGGTTGGAGAGCTGCAACCTTCCACTTTCAATACAGACCGTTTTTACTATATATAATCCAGTTAGCCATGAAAGCATAGCCATAAGCAGTTTTAAAGCGATGCACAACAGGGGTGGATGCTACTTTTAGCCTCTGTAAGGTTAAACTGGGAAGCATTTTTGGTGGGAGAAAGTAACGTTCTTTTGCCGATCTAGTGTACATCCGTGCTGATTTGGATAGGTAAATATTCTTGGTTGTAAGTAAATGTTACCATCAGGCGATATTGCTTGAAGTTGGAGACAGAAAAAAACGACAAAGAAAGGCATTCCCTCAAAAATATAAACAAGGTGCTTGACCTGTCCCTGCAAAAATGAGCAAATCGGGAAACCGGAAAATAGACGCTTCAGGTATGAAAGGTTTTGTGTATTTCTTTTATAAAAACATTTGTTCAATTGTAATGTAATGTAATGTATATGCATATATTATGTCGGTATATCCACTTTTGGGTGCTACCGATCTTCAAAGTCTTAGAATTTGCGCTGAAGCGACAACTTTGACCTATTGTAATTTTGTCAGTGCGATTTCCACGAAACTTGATATGATCATGCACTATATCATAACCTATCTTACTGTACGATTCTAAGATGGACTTAAAGAGTGGTTTTGCAGTCAATTGTTAAAAATTATAGTAATATGCTATTATTAACTTTATTTGAATAGATATCAGTATTAAGGGTTTTTCGGAGCCTAGGCATCATAAAGTGTCAGCTCCCTTTTTTCAGATTATTCGATTGGGTTGGTTCTGGGAATGACTCCGTGGAAGAAAAGACCCTTTTCTAGTCCCCGCCCTCCGCCATTGCGAATTAAATGCCAAAACTGAGACCCGCTTTGAAAAATACTCTAATCAAGATCATTCGTTTGATAAACCACGTGACTATATTTGGTGAAAAAAATGGTACACCCCGTTTCGCATGTATGGGGAAGACATAGAACGATGTAGGTGC
Organism: Hermetia illucens; assembly: GCF_905115235.1. Lineage (NCBI taxonomy): Eukaryota > Metazoa > Arthropoda > Insecta > Diptera > Stratiomyidae > Hermetia > Hermetia illucens. Next base: position 145,168,508 of record NC_051849.1, read on the forward strand.
AAACATTTCCGAGAAAAATGCGGACAGTAAACCGATTTTAGTATGGTTTTGTTTTACACAAAACCTTAAAAAGGATACAATTCTGGCGGATTTAGATGGGCCAAAAAAGCCAGAAGATATTCCGTTGCAGATTAAATTCGCTTCTATATTAGTTTACTGGGACTTTTTCTTAAACCTTCAGTTAAGAGGAGTTGCTTGCAATCTTCAAATATATTGGCGAAAAAAGGCTCCAGGATTTGATGAAGTTATGAGGGGGGAGTGGATAAACTCAATTGGGTCGTTAGCACTTTTAACGGGTGCATGACGGAAATAGTGTTTTTTGCCAATGGAGAAAAGGAAGTAAGTTTTACTACCGGAATTGCAAAAATCACTGTTCTACGATTTTTTTTGGATCCCATGGGAAAGTAGTTGGGGAGTATTTTTGCTAATAGAATAAGTCAATCTCTCAAAGTACCAATATGGATTCTGACTGAATTTCTTCTGAGATTGAACGGGTAGTGGAAATGGTAATCTATTTGGGAATAACCTTTCGTCAGAACCTATTTGGTTCAATATTCTTTGTGGAATTCGGTAAAAATGTAACTATCGTGCCAGATCTCCTAAGTAGTCTCACCAATTCATTCGATTTTGGGTTCTAGCAAGGTTTCGAAGAATGCGGTCTCCACGCACTCTATTCAGTGTGATTTAGAACGAACAGATAAACAGTCCTTGGGTCCGGATAGCTGACTGGTCAGAGCGCAAGGCTGTCGTACGGAAGGTCGCGGTTCAAATCTCATTGGTGGCAGTGGAATTTGTATCGTGATTTGACGTCGGATACCAGTCGACTCAGCTGTGAATGGGTACCTGAGTCAAATCAGGGTAATAATCTCGGGCGAGCGCAATGCTGACCACATTGCCTCCTACAGTGAACTGTGGTGTACCGTTACGGTCTTGAATGAAGTGCTCTAACACACTTCAAGGCCCTGATCCAACATGGATTGTCGCGCCAACGATTATTATTATAGATAAACAGTGAAAAGGTAGCTCAAATATTCAGGTTAGGCATGTAGAGGCTAAAGTGACATAGATTCAAAGAGAAGTGTATTGTTATGGTTTCCTAGTGAATGGACTCCAGTTTCAGCTTCGATACTAATATTCATTGATAATCTCTTTGCTTTAGGAGTCTCTGGAGGACATTTTTCTTTAGAAAAAACATTTGCTCACATGATCCCTAAACTCAATCTACAAATATTAGCCAACAGGACACAACATATTTTCTATAGCGTGAAATCTCAAATCGAAGGCACACAGGGAGCAAATCGCACTTCTGTAGCACTAGCTTTGAAATAAGAACCACGATGGAATGTAAACTTCACTGGCGAGTAGGAATAATGTAGTCAAATTCTGGCAAATTTTACGTATATTTTGATCTGGACACCATTTCATACTAAAGATACTCCAACTCGAACCAAGGAAAGCACGGAATTTCTTATAATTTTCGATTTAACTATCCGTACCTTGCGAAAAGTTGCTCAAATTTCAGATAGAGAGAGCATTGAAGGTGCAAAAGGATGCCTTTTATATAAATAAATCAACATCTACATGTTAAATCGTACCTAAATTTGCCTGTTTACGGAGGATTGCATTTTCTGGTTGCTAAGGATTATATTTCCTAGTTGTCACGAGGATCATTAGTACTCTAAAAGCACAGTCTCAGACAATCTGAATATTTAAACAAGATGCACTAGTTAAAACAATATACAAATAACTTACCCAGCTGTCGTTATAAGTCCGCTCCGATTGTCGATCGTGAATAGCCACTGTGTTTCGTTTGCGAGCGAATAAACAATTCTCGCATTTATCCCCAAATCGGCATCGGTTGCATTCACTTTCAATATAGATGTGCCAATTTCAATGTCCTCCGGGATATTTACAACGTATTTAGGACGATCGAAACGTGGATCATTGTCATTCTGGTCTTCAACAATCACCGATATATTGCAATGACCATAATACGTATTCGGAGTGCCGCGATCCTGAGCTTGAATCTGCAACAGATACCGCGATCGCGTCTCGCGGTCCAATGGCTGCGCCGTCAGCTCGCCAGTATGAACATCAATACTGAATTTATTATTGAAGTTCCCGCCAATTATACTGTAGATGATTTCTCCATTTGGTCCGTCATCCAAGTCAGTAGCAACCACAGAGTGAATAACTGAACGTTCGCTGTTTTCCGGAACAGCGAGAGGATAACATGATCCTGGGCGGAATTCCGGAGCGTGGTCGTTGACGTCCGTAATTTTAACGACAACTGTCGCGATATCGAATTGTCCTGTTAAAAGATTCTGGTTCGAATTTACCCCGTCATTGCCTGATACACTGGACTCGACAACGTAGACAGGAAATTTGTATTCAGCCTTGGTTTCCCGATCAAATTGACCCCGGGTTACTATGATGCCACGTAGTTTGTCTATTGCAAAAAGATCATCACCAACGCCAGGTGGTATCTCGTACGTAAGATTCACTGAAAGGGAGAAGAAGATAAAATGGAAATTTTAGTAAATGTATAATTGCCTTTCATTCAAAACTTAAATTAGGCATACATATAAGGTACGGGTCGTTGCTACCAGTGAGTGAGAAAAAAATGAGCTGGGTTGAAGCGGACCAATTGAGAAGATATATGTACTTTAAAATGAAGTCAGTCCAGTTACGTTATTGTAAGTAAAATCGATTTCAGAAAATACCGACATTCAGAAACTTTCACATATCCTTTTCACCTAATTCTTTGATTAATAGTCTCAAGTATTTCCATTTGACATAGTAACTGCTGTCAGACCAGCTGTAATCCGCTTGAAAGAATTCCGAATTTAGTATGATCTTCATACATAACAAAAGGTTCATTGCCTATACATCAGAGATGCCACAGCGAACGGCTTGGTCAGGGCTCAAACATCGGCGTCGGTGAACAACTTCCAGTTTTAACGACTCACTGCCACGCCGAGCCCCTTTGGTGCCCGCTCAATGGCCCCTAGATATATTCTTAATAAACACAACATTTATCACAGTTGATCGCTCGTGCTCACATAACTGTTTGTAATCTTTCTTTCGGCCATCCAGTTGTATCTTTTTGTGGTTATTTTCTTTCCTGAACAATTCTTTATATTCTTTCTTTAAATGCTTCGGATCAACGTGATTAATGGGCTATAATCCGGGATGATGTCCACAAAGCTTGTGATTTCACGTAATTATTACGTCGTTATGAGTTAAGATGCCGAGTAGACGAGATGTGGAGAGAGTGTTTTCCACAAAAATATCACGAGACAGCAACGATTTGATGATGTACGACGAGCAAGGCCTGGTTCCTTCAGACTTCACCTAAGAAGCTAACAACTGGCCCATGTCACACTCCTGCGGTACACCAGAGCCGGGTCATTTGCATGTGAGAGATGCGGTATTTAGGGTGCAGCCGTGCAGATGGGTATGTAGAGTTCTCCTGAGTTTAATGTTTGTGAATGTTACTAATGAACATCGATGAGATAAAGGGGAGTGGCTACTCATTTGCATTGTCTTCAAGCTATGCAGTTCTCTCATGCACTGATGAAGAAGTCACAGTGCAAGACGGGAGGTGTAACTATGTCTTCCGACCTCATGCTAATCACGTTCTATATAGCTGGCAGTCTAGAAGACAAACGCGATATTGTCTGAGTGTTTTTGGAAAGTGACCAAAATATGACTCAGTAAAAGTCCAAAAATCTAATTGAGACAAAATCTAGTACATCTGTTTTGTTATGGTAAAGCCAGTCGGGAAACCGGAAGCTGGACGCTTCAGGTATGAAAGGTTTTGTGTACTTCTTATATAAAGACATCGGAGTGTGCATTTGTTCCATTATTACGTATTACGTAGAGTGTGATAGCATCCACTTTCGGGTGATATTGACATTTGCGACATTGCAATTTCCACTAAGCTTGGTAGGAGCATGCTCTATGTTATAACCTACATCACTGTGGTGCTAAGATGAAATTAAAGAGGTATTCCAGCCAATTGCTAAAAAATATAATAATCTACTATTATTAACTATATTTGACTAGATATCGGTATAGAAGGTATTTCGGAGCCCAGACACCATATAGTGGCAGCCTCCTGATTTTTTTTCAGATTTTTCGGTTGGGTAAAGAGATGATCAGTTCTGAACCGCCCACATGTATATATGGGGACCTCCCCTTAAATTCGATGTAAAAAACTCGACGTTAAACTCGCTGTATGCGTGAACGTTCACAATTTCCACCTTTCCAACAAATTTGGTGTCAATCGCTACAACAGTCAATCGCTACAACAGTCTCTGAGAAAAATGCGTGTGATGGACAGACAGTCAGACAGACAGCCAGACAGACAAACAGTAAACCGATTTTTGTGTAGAACAAAACCTTTAAAATTGTAAAGCTAGATCTCTTATAGTGGCCAAATCATTGTGATTGGGCATATAGCGTTCTACTCGATTGGAGAGTTGTGACAATAACAAACGTGGATCCCAAGTAAGCTGTAGTAAACAATAAAGAAACGCATGATAACACACATTAAGCAAATCAGACCGGAGTGCCGATCAAATTCTTTATTTATAATAGTATCAGGCCAGCGTACTCCGATAATACAACGCGGGCAGGTGTTGAGGAAGGCTTGGGGCATTGGAGTATCCGTTGGGCCACTTTCTATGTGCTACTCCCATACGGAAGAACAGAAAGAACACTAGCACTAATCTGAACTTAATTTTGGTTTTGAGGTAACTGTATTTATAGATTTTAAACAGACAGCGAAAGCGGATTAGGCTTTGTTAATGCGCCGGGAAACGTCCATTAAGTGCTGTTTATTTTCAGTCCAATTCTACCTACTTCTCCTTTCAAATCCAGTGAACTTTAACCAAGTTTCATGATCAGGCAGCAGGCAGATGTCATGAGGGTAGTCAAGGAGTTTGAGGTAACATGTTAAAGCTCACTGAACTCCTCCCGGTACATCGGACAAGGCAGCATGAAGAACATCAATGATACTAAGGAGGAATAATGCCGATACAACCTTGACGGACTCGGTTTTGCACCACAAATAGCTGTTTGCTTTCCAGGAGTTATCCTCTTGAGTAGAGCCTGCGAGATACACTCCCTGACCGCACTTCCTACGTAAGATTTTCCTCGGTGCAACACGTGGCATTATGCACCATCATATGTCGCTATGATGAAAGTTATTAGTTCTGGCGAAATTCCCCTCCAGCATAGACAATTCCAGATATGCTCCCTGTTCACACTATCGAAAGCTTTCTTGTAATCGATAAAGAGCAGGTGAAGCGAAAAACTAAACTCTTCGCACTGTTCCAAAATGATCCGTAGGGTGTTGATGTTGTCAATGTAGTAGGATCCGGAGAGTAAACTAGCCTGTTTTCTGGTGATCAAGCCTTCGAAATGTTCTTGAATGCGCTTAAGAAGTATTCTAGCTATTATCTTTACAACGGATGCCCCCTTTTTTATTCTCTGGAGAATGTCTCGGTTTCCCACGATTTCGATATGAGTGGAAGCAATAGATCTGCAGCAACTGCAGGTGCACTGATAAATAACTCTGCAGGGAGACCCAGCGGCTTAACTCCATTTGAGGCCGTTGATTGCCGAAATGATTTCCGTCTGTATCGACATGTTACGGTGACTAGCCATTTCATCTCGGAACCGTGCAGAAGTGTTCTTTCCACCTCTTCCGTCGATCATTAACATTCACAGGACCATCAGAAGGTTTACGATCATTTGAGGTATATATAAACATATAAATATAAACTAACACCAAAAGAAAAGCTAAAGCAATAAAACCTAAGATTACTGCAGCGAAAACATCACAGGAAAAGAAAAATGAAGAGCTGTGCGAAAAGCTCAAGAAGTTTGAGTAACTCACATTACAGGTTAATTCGTAACTTAAGGAACTACAGCAGCAAAACAAAATTTTGGAGAGGACATCTCGGGCTAGTTCACTCCGAGCGAAACGCAGCAGCCCTAGTGAAAATGAACCAAAAGGATACTACACAGATGAAGAAGAATTGGTTAGAGAAACTGACTGGATCCTGCATACAAGAAGAACGTCTAAGAAAAGAAATGCAGACTCAGTACCGGAAATCGCTAGGCAACGTTCCGTGAAAATCGATAAAGTGAAAAACACTACGAAATTGAAAGTGAAACTTCTTCCGCCGATTAATGTCAGCAGAATCGATAAGCTAAATGCTAAAGTCTCCTATTGGCAGCCATGATGAAGGAGTACTCAATAATCGCCCTGATAATGTTTGCAAAGAACACACTGTAGACGCAGATGACTACATAGTCCCCTCGAAAATGCTGAACATGGACAAAATCCACGTGATACACGTACGAAGAGAGGACCAACAGGCCTCCCAAGATTATGGCTAAAGGACTCATCCCAACGTGCCAAAAAGACAACATTGTAGAAGACCTAAAGGAAAAGGGTTTTAAGATTCAAGACGCTGTGAATGTATTTAAATAAGTCTAAAACCGGATGGTCGATGCCAAGGTTTCAATCACACATAAGGATATTGTTACCGAAATTCAAGCTGTATGAAATGCGCTGATGATCAAGAATCATCAACTTGTTCGAACAAGAGAGCTTCCCGACAAAGTGTGTAAATTGTGATTATAGAGGCTTTGAAGTCGCGAAAAAATTACAGAAGCTAAAACACAAGGGCCGCCGCCATCGAGATTACCAGTTCCCGAAAGAAAAACAATCTGAGTAATGCGAGAACTAACTGTTTTTAGATCCGATGAAATAGAATACCCGAAGGTGTTCTAATCAAAAATAATGACGCTGACAACCAAATAATGAAAACCATTAGCTAGAGTTGACATTTTAAATAAACGACAGCAACAAGACAACATACCCCAGTCAGCAGGGGGACCTAGGTTAACGACATTCAGGGGCAGAGCTTTATTTGAAGCAGGACGAGCATAAAAGTGAAATTTCTACTCCAGCGATAAACGTTCGTAATAAAAACATCCAATGCCATTGATTTCAGGGGATCTCAAACAAATACATCCATGTTGTCAATAATGAAAACATAATATTCGATCACTCGCCTGGTATACAAGCGCGAAAAGCAAAAACTGACGAGAAAAGACTACCCTCCCAGGCTAACTAATGTCTTTTAAAAATGTCCACCTCTTGAAAAGAAAGTTCGAAAGAAGTCGCGAAGGAAGCCCAGTTAGAGCTTGCTAAAGTGGCAAGGTAGCGATCTAGTCGACAGTTTTTATATTCCTGGTCAAAATTAACTGGTGCATTATGTTTGCCAACAAAGTATTCAGCCAATTCTCAAAAAATCAAAATGTTCAGAGGAAAACTGAATTAAAAATACATTAAACTATGATCGTGGTATGGGAGCGAGACGTGGATGATGACCCAAATCGATAAGAAAAAACCGAAACCTCAGTGAATATGGGCGGCGTACGTTGTTATACGATGAATCAGAAACCACCATCGATTTTAAGAATCGAAAGCATCAGGGGGCAGGTCATGTAAATTATACGGATGATAGAAGAATTGCCAGGCGTCTATTCAAAATCAAAGAGAATGATACGCGCAACCTGAAAAATTATCAAATAGGTCTCAGAGCTCAGTGGTTCACGCTGCGTAACTTCGGAAATTGGAGAAGGCGGTTGCTCAACTGAGGAAGGAGGAAGTGGAAATTAGACCAAGGGGCGATGTCGGGCTGTGGCACCATAGAACGTTGCTCTAATGGATAATTGAATAACAATGGACAAAATCGAATACGGTAAGGCTGCGTCTACAAAAGTGAGTAAGGTCATTTTTTCCGTCTAGGTCTGCCTTAATAAGGAATTCCAGACATCTCGGTTTTGCGCCGAAGTCCACCAATTTGATATCCCTAAAAGCTGTCTGGCGTCCTAACCTACACCATCGCTCCATCTTAGGCAGGGTTTGCCTCGTCTTCTTTTTCTACCACAGATAGACTTTAGACTTTCCGGGCTGGATCATCCTCATCCATACGGATTAAGTGACCCGCCCACCGTAACATATTGAGCCGGATTTTATCCACAACCGGAGGGTCACGGTATCGCTCATAGATTTCGTTATTATGTAGGCTAGGGAGTCGTCCATCCTCATGTAGAGGGCCAAAAATTCTTTGGACCTAACGCCTGATTCTATGAAGCGCTTAGACCGCCCCCTAAAAGAAGTAAGTAATATTCCTAATAACTTGGACGACTGCAACGAAATTCACATAGGACAAACTAAACGGCACACCACGATAAAGTTTACAGAGTACGTAAAAGAAACGGGATATGGTGAAAGACATGGAGCGACTACAGTTAGATCAGCGTTGGCAACACACAGTCTCGAAACGAGATACGAAACAAATAAGGCTCACGGATCGGACGCCTAGGTGAACATGAAAATATTACGGAGCCACTCGATGAAATTTCCTAATGCTTCTGCGACGGAAATTGTGCATCAAAACTCATAAGACTGGTGGCCTGCAGAACTGACAGTCTCATCACTCATTAACGGAATGTGACGGATTCAAATTTTTGTAGTGAAATTATTTAGTTACTATTGATACCAGCTCTATATAAATCCCTGTGCTCTTGCCTCCTGAAATTAGTAGCGAAGAAAGGCCGATAACTTCATTACGGGTTACCCACTATCTCAGAACGGTTAACGAGTGGGTTGTGTTGGAGTTGCATGACGCAGAGGGGGCAGTGCAGGCTTCCATGGAACTCTGAGAATTGAATCGGAAACGATTGCGAATAGGAATGGAATTCCAGCGCGCCATGTCCCCTGGAAGGGGAGCGTTCAAACTCAAATAAAAATAGCAAAGTGTAACCAGAAATACAGCTACTTTGGATTCTGTTTTTATTCAACTTTTACTTAACTTCCAAAAAAAAAAAGGATTTTCAAGGTCTAAGGACGTCTACACGTTGTTTGTATAAATGTAAAAGGGTTTTGTTGGTAATTTTAGATCTAGCTGTAGGTGTATCGCTACCCGAAATCTGGTTGGAATTTGGTGACCTGGCTTTTTATTGAGTTCTGTGAAAAAGATATTATCATTCAAAATATTTCTAAAATCTTTTTCCCTCTGCAAGTTGAAAGGTATCATCCAGAAGCTGATACCCTTTGTTGATGTAGGTATGGATCCATTAGAAAATGAACGAATTAATGAAGAACATTCGATCAACATAGTTCTTTTCTAATTTTTTTCTTTGAATACATTTATTGACTTTCGTCCTTGCTATATATTGAGGCGAATAAGTAGGTGTTCTGCAGTTCAGCTTATTTTAGTGGACTTGAGTGTTACTCCTCTGGAAGTTTATCTCTAAGACGGCATGCACAGAGTTAGAAAAAGTATAATTATTACAGACACTAAATAATTATTTAAATCCAACTCGATGATTTTTTCAAACATCTCGTCCGCTCTCTCTTCTGGGTTTTTGGCCGCAGTTAATGTATGTTGATCCCGTAGGCCTGGCCATCGTTGCTTATTACAGAGACTGTGCTGATCTTCATTTTTAACAAGATTTCATGTGTCAGATTAAGAACATGCTAATGCCGTTAAGTTCAAGAGACTGACATATTCTGTCATCTGATCAAATTTATCTGTCGGCACATGTTAAACATGGCCAGGCGGCCTGCGGTAGAGTTTTATTTCTTGAGTTTGATTCAACCGCATCGCGACATGTTCAGTGGGTAGCCAAATAGAAATTCGCATTGAACTTGCGTTCTAACACTCTAAATTAAGCCTGTATTCTAACACCTTAGACTCAGCTCAAATCAGAATTGAGTTACTGCGGATTATGGGCAACTATTTGGATACTGTCTAATGTCAGATGCCAGATAGGATTTTGCAGTCCAGATAAAGTGTAGACTTGTTCGAAAAACAAAAACGATTTTAGAACCCCTTCGTGATGTCTATCTGAAAATTTCTTTACTTCACTGCCTTGGAATGCCTCATAAAAAAGTTGTTGGTCTCTGCGATGAAAGAGGAACGGCACCTCATATGAATTAGATGTCCGTTACGTTTGTGCAGAAAAGAATTTAATTGGAAATGATCGATCAATTTTCTATTACCGTTTGGAGGTATCCTACATTCTGGAAGTGATTGGGGCACTTTTTTGAGTACATTTAAAACTTTCAGAGAATTGTATTGAATTTCCAATAAAAAATCAACTTGATATTATCTCACTTGATGTTACTTTGATAATGTCCCACTTTCTATTGTTGCAAGTCCATGAAGTGATAATTGAGTAGAAAATGGTTAGAGTCGATTCTGTTTCCAGAAATATATAGTATTAATATTTTTTCTAAGCCATCAGATGCAAATTTAACGGAAGCTCACAAGGAAGATTCTTCGGACAGACGACACATCAATGCAGTGCCTTCAAGTTAGATAGAATTACGGTCCCTTTCCTTCAACAATTTCGTTTCGTGTACCATGTCTTCTATTGGACTAAATTCCACATATCAAGAAACTAGAGGGCAGACAATGGAGTCGATTGCCTCCAGGTTTATACCTGTGCGAGATATTTTATCTACTTTTATAGATGCACACCTATATGTATGTGGGATCAGAAATCCACAGAAAATACTGAGGAAGGTAAACTCAAATCCTCAATTCTCTCTATGTCTCTTCAGAGCCTTCTGGAGTGCATTCTATGTTGGCTGTTTTGCCAACAGGTTCCTTGGTCCCGTCTTCGTTGTGCAGATGATAATATATTGGTCCATTGTTTTTACTCCATCGTTCGTCGTCGACGTCCGACATTGTCGCTCGTTTGGTTGTGGTTGTTGACTTTCAGCATGTTATTTCTCTGCTAGTTTTTAGCAATTTCTAGGCATTTTTCTTTATTTTTCAACCTAGCTCTTGGAGCTTTGTATAGAGCATCAAAATAAGAACAATTCGTTGAGCATATCCGCAGCTATTGGCTAAGTACTAAATAGATCAAGGTTTTGATGCTGAGCTCCATTTCGAGTAGCTGTCCTATTCAAATGATTGTCATCCGTGCTTGTGAATTGGTAAAAAACTTATCCTTTCAAATTATCTGCATAAGGACTTAAAATTCATTCGTTAGGTTTATTTTGCCAACATTTATTATCGCGCCTTCGTATTGGCATATAACTCCTACGTTTAACAAATTATTTCTAGCTTATTCTTGGTATTATTAGCGCCCAAAAGATTCTATTAATTTGGTTACTTTATTTCTAGCTTTTTCTCCGAATGTATTTCTCTCAACGGGGACCCACTTTGTGGGATTGAATTCGTACTCTATTATATGGAATCCTCTAGCTTATGAGCTCGAACTTCAGACCGTCCGGTAGTAAACAAAGCACAAGTCTACAGAGCTAGCTGTTTGCTCAACATCCTTCGTCTGCAAAATCACCTTTTTGGAAAAGCTACCAACTATGATAGATGCGGTGTGCCAGGAACTGGTTACCGTTACTCTTACAAAAAGACAACAGCCATTCAGCACATCTCTCTTCATCACCAAAGGCGCCATAACCGGTATCAGCTCTAGGAAGAAACTCCCGGCACCCCGGTTGTGCGCCGCGGTCCACCAATTCAATATCCCTAAAAGCTCTTCTGGCCTACGCCATCTTTCCATCTCAGGCAGGGTCTGCCTCGTCTTCTTTTTCTACCACAGATATTGCCCTTATAGACTTTCCGGGCTGAATCATCCTCTTCCATGCGGATTTGGTGACCCGCCTACCGCAATCTTTTCAGCCGGATTATATTCAGAACCTGACGCTCGAACGCGGCCATGAGTTTACATTTTTTTTTGGTAAGAAACCAAGTCTCCGAGGAATACATGAGGACCGGCAAGATCATTGTCTTGTACAGTAAGAGCTTTGACCCTGTGATGAGTCGTTTCGGGTGGAACACTGTTGGTAGCCAACAACCGTGCGCGGATTTCAGCGTCGTAGCTGTTATCGGTTGTGATTTTCGACCCTAGATAGGAGAAATTCTTAATGGTCTCAAAGGTGTTGTCTCCTAACTTTATTCTTCCTGTTTGATGTTGTTGGTTGGTTGATTTTTGGTGCTGACGTTGCCACCATATATTTTGTCTTGCCTTTACTGCCCACGATCTCGCGCCGCCTGCTCGATCTGGATGAAGTCAGTTTGTATGTCTCGGGTCGATCTTCCAATGATGTTCATATCGTCCAGTAGTTGAGTGGACTTAAAGAGAATCGTACCTGTTATTCTGTTGGTGACTTGCCTGGAGTGAAGCCTCCTTAGCATGGCCCAATGATATTCTGAGCGTATGGGCCTATCCGACCTAGCAAGATAGCGGGGAATATCTTATAGATGGTACTCAACAACGTGATACCTCTATAATTGCTGTAGTGCATGATATCTCCCTTTTTATGTATGAGACAGATAATGCCTTGTTGCCAATCATCGGGCATTGCTTTGTTATCCCACACTTTGAGTATAAGTTGATGAACCGCTTGTGTGTAGTTAGTTGCCTCAATATTTAGCGGTTTTAATTCCATCGGCTAATGCCGCCTTATGATTTTTGAGCCGATGAATTGCACAGACTGGTGGTGGCAATATTTGTCCGTCGTCTTCAGTTGGCGGGACCTCCAACTCGCCGATATTCTGGTTGTTCAGCAGTTCATCAAAGTACTCAACCCATCGTTCTAATATGCCCATTCTGTCGGAAATCAGATTTCCGTGATTGCTTGGTTGGATGAGCATTGACGTGTGTAACGCTTCATCCTACTGACTTGTTGGTAGAAGTTCCGCACCTGGTGCGATTGCCACCTGTACTTTTCGAGTTCACAGACCTGTTGGTTCTCCCAGGCTTCTTTTTCCATCTGTAAAGTCACTTCTCCGCTCGCTGGAGTTCGTGATAAGTTTCCAAACGTGTCTGCATCCTTTGAGAATGCAACATTACTCGGTATGCAGCATTCTTCCATTCCGTTACTAGCTTACATTCATCGTGGAACCAGCCGTTCTGACTCTTCTTGCGGCTGGAGCCAAGTGTTTTTGTGGCCGTATTTACGATTGTGAAGATCATTTCTTGATGCTTCTTGATCTCTGTTGACTGTGGTTATTGCGGCATCCATTTGCCCTTATAGGTGCTGCGGAGGGCTGTGTTGTGGAAGGCTTCAGTGTTAACTCTGACTTGGTTGTCAGAAGGGATTCTAGGCGGTTTTGTTATTCGAGCTCGGAGTGCCATGTCAACGAGATTGTGATCCGAGTCTACATTGGCCCCCTATATGTTCTGACATTCATCAAGAGTGAGAGGTGGCGGTGTTCGACCAACACGTGGTCAATTTGGTTGAAAGTGTTCCCGTCGCTTGTTTGTGGACCGTTTTCCGAGCAAAGCAGGTACTTTGAGCAACTATTTCGTGTGACACTGCTAACTGAGAAATTTTTCTTGGCTTTAAATAAATGAAAAACAAGCGGCTGTTGCAATGTTGAACTGCTGACGTATGGGTCATATGGTAACCAATTGTCACTTGATCTGCCACTGCATTTAGTATGACCAGGTTCATGGTCCAGGAGAATGTTCCTTAATACCAAGCAGGTAACGAAGTGCATCAGTTGCAGTGTCTATGGCCACTCTGCACATTGTCAGAATTCCTCAGGCTTTCTTAAAGTCGTAGCGAGCTCAAAAGTGAACGCACCTATCCAAACCACTCGAACATTGAGCCGTCCAATTATTCATCTGGCTTTCACAAAAGCGTCCTTTTTCCGCAGATGCGATGCAAAGAGGTGCAACTCCAGCCAGCAAATTCTATCAATTCACACAATCCCAATCTCTTTTTGACTTCGGCCGGAAATCAGAAGAATTCCTACAGATGTTTCAAGAGATGGTTTGCATCCTGACTAACATTAATGATCGATAGGGTCATCAAGTTGGTCATAAATTTTATCATCGGTGGAGGTAGTTATTACTCCAAGAACGCAAGCCTCACATAGTGCACCTGTGCGAAATTAGGTTGAACTATAAGTACAAACCCAGGTTTCCCAACTTCAGCCTTGTATACCGAATACATAATTCAATCCTCCATCGGATATATCTTTATTGCGAAGATATTCTTATCGATATTTTCCACCGACCAACGGAATAAAATCACCCGTTCAGTCCGGTCCAGCATTAAGTTGATGCAGACTTAGGACCCCACAATTCCCAGAAAGGAGCACTCAACATCTGCGAGTCGCTTCGGTCACACTGCTCCCAGGGCAGAGGTGTGGCAGCGTCTGACGGTTTGCCTCTGCCCTGGTAAGAAACCGCAAAGTCGTCATCGCCTAATTTTTAGAAAGTTTAGGTGCTAAACCCTAAAAAAGGGGTCTGTGGACCAAAAATAGAGGGAGTAAGTTGCTCCCCATTTGGTCCGGTCCAGCATTAAGTTAACGCGGGCTTAGGACCCCACAATTCTCAAAAAAAAAAATATCACTCTTCATTGCCGCCGTTTACTGCCCCCGATTTCTAAGGGATTCCCTCCTTATGCATCTCCCAACCAAGATAAAGCTAGTAATATGTATGACCTCAATGTCAACCACTTGCCTTAGTTCGATGCATGATCGAACTAGAATGGAGAAACATAAGTGGTTACCGAGCGTTGATTTGTTCCACTTAAGCTCAGCCCTTGCCACCTTCAATAAAGGTCATAATCAAGACTATTTTCATAACCACGTCACACACCCCATCTTCACTGAATCATCGGAAGAGTACTCGTGGAACACCAATTCCAAAAGAAAAATGAAAACGATCTTAATTTCAATAGTAATATGACCATTTCCACCCTATCTTCTTACGCCAAGATCTTGAGCAGACCATTAAGTCTATTATGGATGAGCGCTGAAACTCCAGTTGCATACTACCCGACTCGGTTGAGGACCAGGTACTTTTTCACAGTATCAACCAGGTGGGACCGCATATACATAAAAAAACTTTCAACTCCCTACACAATGTAGACTCGGTTTTCGAAATCCGCAGTTCCGCAAGCTAATCTCAATTACACTTTTGTCTTCTGGTCCGATAGTTCCCGACACAAAAGGGGGAGCTTCCTCCACTAGTGCTGTGATATCTACAACTAAACAATCTGGAATTTCTGCTAAGCTCCTCATGCCAATGGCGTTTTTGTCCGTCACGCCGTTAGTTCCTTGTCAGTCACAGCTCATCTCGCTTATCCCCCTGATCACGATAATTAGAAACAGCGTAAAGATCCTTCTTCGTACACATTTCTCAATTCGATTACAACTCCAAAATCATTCCCTTCCCCATCGAAAATTACTCCCAGTCTCAATTTCTAAAAAAATACCTATCCTTAGAACCAATACTTAGCGTCCTTTCCTTAATTCTTTCTTGCGTGTACCCCACCCTGCGCACCTAGACCCTGGACTCTTTCTTCAAAATAACATCTTTCTCTGTACACCCTAAATAATCCTTAGGTCATATCTCACACTAAGTTGTTTGGGGTTGGTAATCATGAGGTCGTTTTCAAATCGATCATTAGATAGCTGGGGCTAATGATCGATGCTAAGTTGATCCTCAAAGGGTACCTGGAGTGTGCTGGAGAAAATACAGGAAAGGCTAGTTCATCTCTAGCAAGGATGATGCCTAATATAGGGTGGTAAAATCTAGCTTCCTATACGCGGCTCCTGTCTGGGTGAGTCCGGTATACCAGCCAATCGCATTGTGGATATGTAGCGCATGTAGGGGGTGGGGCAGTGTGTGCCAACGCGGCAATGATTTCCTTGGATCTTCTAGCGAATTAGGCACACTGTCTCTACCAAAACAGGAGGACGAATGCGGCCAATAGGACTGCATACTTCCAAAAAGCCACTAGCAAGGACGCAACGGTAGGATAATTCCGGAAAAGGTCGCTGGACCCTACATTGATCTCGTGTATGGCGATATAGATCGAATGAATACACGAAGAATTAAATTACCATCTAACACGATAAATACAGGAAATATTTGCATCTCTTTGGATTGGACGAGTCCTCGAACTGTCTCGAATCGGTCGCTACACCCGAGGACTCGCAGCAGGTTATGCTTCATTCGCCCAGATTTGACATCGGCATCGTGGACGTATCTATCGGATACTGTGGCTGGAAAAAAAATGGAGCGCGGTAAACGAAACTGCGATACACGGAAAGCAGCATGAACTGGATGAAGCCTGAAAAGCCCGACGGACACATGTCTTACTCATGTTGGTGTAAGCAAAGGCCCTTTCCTCGAGGGTATATTTCACGGTGTACCCGTGGAGATATGGGCGGAGAAGTGGGAGTGATTTTAAGGAGAAAGGATCGCATGCACTGCTACATTCTAGCATAGTAACGAATTTTTAAGATTTCCATCTTCATTCATAAAGAACAAAGAACGAAATAAGACTAAGATTAACTGTTTAGGTAACTGCTTAGTTATAGATTAATTGTTAGTAATAATAGATAAAAATACTGCTTCTTGTTGCAAAAAAATATTGTTTCTGGGAAACAATTCGGCAGACGACGGTCGAAACTGCAAGCCGTCTGGTTCTATTTTTTTGTAAATTGATTAGTTGTGAAGGATCAAAAATCTATAATAATCAGTCAATTTACGATTCTTCTTGCTAGGAACTATAGGCCCACTATAGAAAAATCACATCTAATGAAAGTAAAATTAACGCTTACCATTGTCAATATCCCGGAACGACTTTGCCCCCACACGCACTACAAAGCTATCCACAGGTGCGTTTTCAGATACATTAACCCGATATGTAGACTGTTGAAATCTTGGCGGATTATTCGACGATCCTTGCACTAAAATCTGCAAATTGAGGTGAGTTTCTTTGGAAACCGGCGAGCCATGATCACTAGCACTTATCACTAAACTGAATTTATTAGCGGCTTGAGAATTCCGGTCGCTAGCAGAGGATTGACTGTTCCGAATTTGATGGGATTGGGAATGAGTCGACTGTATCGCTTTTGCCAATTCGATGGAACCAGTTCGAGGGTCCATTCTGAAGCGACCTTCTTCATTACCCGCTAGGATCGAGTAGGTTATATGTCCATTGTCACCTGCATCTTTATCGACAGCTACAACATGCGCGACTAGCTGGCCAACTTGCGCAGAATCACCCAGTAAAATTGTTGAATCGGCAGTAGGGGAAACAAACACCGGACTATTGTCATTTGAGTCTGTAACTAAAATTCGGGCCGTTACTTTAGTGCGGAGCCGCTCGGATGTGTTCACAGATTGATCGACAGCTTCAACGACCAGGATGTACTCATTTAGGTCTTCATAGTCCAAGTTACCCTGAAGCGACAACATTCCAGTGAGTGGATCCAAGGAGAACAGCTTTTTCTCCAGCTCTGGCATTTGGGATTCCAAGTGGTATTGGACCTCGCCATTAGCTCCAGCATCTTCATCGGTTGCTGTGAAATTGTATACAATCTGACCGATTGCAGCAGTTTCGCTCACGTAAATTGTGATCGGATCTTCCGGCCAGTGTGGAGCGTTATCGTTGACGTCTGTTATTTCGACTTTCACTGTGATTGCACTACTTTGAGGATTGTTAGATGCGGTTGTATCTAGGGCACGTATTTCGAGGCGGTATTCACTTTGGTGTTCTCGGTCCAGCCGACGTGCAACTACCAAAGATCCTGTTTGTCGGTCCATATCAAACGCTTCGTCAATTACGTCACTTGTTAGGGAGGTTAGGGTGTAAGTAACGTGGAGGCCACTACTACCGGCTATTAAATTCTCAGCATCACTTCGCTCGGCTGGGCCAATGGATCCGACAATGTGGCCTATGCGAACATCTTCGCGGACCTGCAAGTTGAGAAAATAAGATTATTTGTAAGTAAACAATTCTTTTTGGTGGATGAAAGATACTCAAAGAAAAATAATTCATATCTTTAATCTAAGCATTTTGAGTTGACATTCAAATAAAAGGAGAACGAGGATGACTTTGCTATTATTTCCTCACTGCATTTAATTACAATAGAAGAGTAGGTGAAAGTAGTTGATCGAATGTCAGGACAGAGGGTTACAGGTATGATGGGTTTCATAAGTTTTGATGAGCAGACGAGGTGACTGTCAGTCTGACAAAGTTCTCCTGTCTGAATTAATACATTAATAAAGGAGTTGCCGACTTGCTGTTGGAGTCACGTTGGGTAGAGGTCTTTATTCATTGCAGTCTGCATCTTCCGCAAATAGTACCGAGAACACTTCTTTGTTGTAATTATAAATTTGTCAAAATGAAGACAGGGACGTCTCTTCCAAACAATTTTCATGTAAATTTTACGTTGCTTTCTGTCCCCTAACATATTTGGTATGCATTTCAAGTGCATCTCGGCACACCGGTATGGTTCACTCCGGGCCATTCATTGAATCGTCCAAAAAAATGAAACCATAAGCTACCTGTAATCTGTGTATCTGCTTTGCCGAGGTAGCATTATAGCCGCTATGTGAAGAATTCAAGAAGAATTAGTGTAACAAAAGAAATGGTAGCTGCCGTGCGCTGTTCAGTCCGAGTAGAGAGGAAAACAAGAAAATTAAGTGGCATATGAAAACACGTGACTGGCATCCAAGCCGGGGCGGCACAGTACAGAGCGGAGTCGGTCATGACTCACCTACACATATCGCGCGAGTCAATTAAAATTCATCATCCATCAGAATAAGTTCGGTCTAAGATCTCGACTTGTTGAAATATGCAAATTTATATTTTGATGCAGAGCTGCGGGGCCAAGTGGTCTTTTTCTTGGCAATCGGATTTCTTGTTTGCGTTCTAAAGGTGGAGCCCGGCCACAAACCGGGCGGCGAATGATGCTTTGGGGGGAACAAATTGTGCTACTTTGGAAAGGAAGAAACAAACGACAAAAAGCGGAATCTTACTTAGGCTGCAAAGTAGTGAGATTTGCAGGATGACTGGCTTCTTAATAATATAAATAAGGAAAAACGTCGTTGCTTAGAACGCTATTGACGCTGAATATTAAATTTATCCAGAGGTCTTATTTTTACCTCAACATTTGATAGAGAGATTCATAAGCGGTCATTAGCGCAAAGTACGTCGATGTTTTATTCAGAACTTGAATGTAGGCTTGACACTACCATGGAGCAAATGGAACCCTTGATAAGGTTGGGATTGAGTTTGTGAATGAAGAAATGTATAGTGGT
This sequence comes from Hermetia illucens, assembly GCF_905115235.1. Taxonomy (NCBI): domain Eukaryota; kingdom Metazoa; phylum Arthropoda; class Insecta; order Diptera; family Stratiomyidae; genus Hermetia; species Hermetia illucens. The sequence continues at coordinate 145,187,642 of NC_051849.1, forward strand.
ATTATAGGACGAAACAATGGAGATACATATGTCCCAATATAACACTGGAACTCGATGTGTGAAATATGTAAACCTAATTTACCTGAAGTTCATATGCCGAAGAAAGTACGATTTTTTTTTTAATTTATTCCTTCAAGCATTAGCCCTTTCGACTTTTGTGCAGCAATAAAATCGGAAAACAGCAAATTCTAACGCCTAATTACCGGAGCAGAATAACTTGCAATCAAAGGTCTCTAAAGCCTCCGTTGAACTTGATATTTAAAACATGGAATTCTGCGAAGGGATAATGAACAGAATATAAGGGCTATGACTGCAGGCATCAGATTGATATACAGCAAGGCCCAGGACGAAAGAAGCGTAAAAGTGTCAAACGAAAAGTTTAGTTTGGCCACGCAAGTGACTCTCATTCAAAATACGGCGCAGAGAGAGAAACAGATTCACAAATCTCCAAGGGCAAAAGGGTTCAACTCCTAAGACAATGAGGCAGGTGAAAAAACCGGCTGAAATGACCGAAAAGGCGAAAACAGTTACAGTGTCATCACCACGAAAGAGAATGTTCACTAGGCCTTAGAGAAGAAGTTAAACACTGTTAAACTACGAGAAAGCTTATCCCAAAGGCAACTCAGTTTCAGAGCAGGAAGATCCATAGATTATGTTTCATATAGGTCGAAAATGCAATTCATCGAGCTGAAGCGTACTGCTATCGATCTCGATGGATCGTGCTCTTCGCAACTATCGGTATTACAAGAGATTAAATTTTTCAAGCAAATCAAAACAGTGCCAGAAGTTGTTTCGGTCTTAAGTTGGATTATTGCAAAAGCTGAAAAGCCTTAACTCTGCAGGAGTTCCGCTCTACGTCCGTTCTACTCTACGACGCGGAGGTATGGGCTTATGCTTTTGACAAGGAGGTGTATTGCAAGCATCCTGCGCAAGTGCAGAAGCGGGGAGTTTTGCGGGTAGTGTCTGCCTATCAACCTGGCTCTAATAGTGATCGCGATAGTGATCCTCGTTACCCTCTTTACTAAAGAACTGGTAAGGTAGGACGAAATTCACTAGCAAATCTATACAGATATTCTCTAACATTGTCAGAGATATGTTGAGGATGGCTGAGAAATGAGGCCGTGTGACTTGTTACGTTCGAAAAGACGATTGCGCTCGACCAGCGGAGGGACCTGATCGCAAGAGTACTTTCAACCGTCAAATTGCCTTATTGATTTCAAGACGATATGTAGTGTTGGATGATATATGTCAAATGGTTCCACGCTAGTTCTCTGTTGATTTGAGGGTGTTTAGTTGATACTGACAGTCGAACAACCTACCTTTTGGAAGTCTAACACTTAATGACCCTAGCCAAACAGTCAGTAGTGACCTGGGAAGACCGGGCCAGTATGTTTCCCATGTTCCTGCGTGAGCCGTTCTTTAATGTTAAGAATGAGGTTATGTGTTTACCGATTCTTCATCTTTCGGTGCTGCGTCTGCGTCTTGGATAATATAAGAATGAATTCCCTGTCCTGCATTATCCGAAGAGTTTTCGAAACGGTGTGGGCCAAACTCAGGGGGGAGTCCCGTCCCTGCAAGTTTTAAAGCACGCATAGAATAAAATAAATTGCTCCACTCAAGCTATGAACAATTTCCGACCCTGTTCTGACCTGCTGATATTCGACAATATTCTTGGAAATACTGTGATTGAGCGGATTGCATTTTGGCAATCATGTGCTAGATATTCCCTAGTCTCTAAATTAGCTCTGGACTATTAGCTCTAAGTGATCCACTCGACCGAGAGTTCTCGTTATTTTTTAGACGAGAAGCACACGCATTGTTATATACAAAATTAAGCTGCCGAGGGGTCATACCGATCATTGTTGTACCTCTACTGTGGCGATGTCCTCTCTGTGCAGCCTTCCCTCATACCGTACGAAAGAGTCACCTTCGAGAGGTGGCTATTTGCGAGAATTTCTTTTCCTCTTTCGACTGGCCTAGTTTAGGCTTCATTGCGATTACTTGTATGATCCCTGCCGATCGTTTTTTAAAGTTTTCCTCCTGAATTGATCAAATCTTTTCAGTCTAAAACAATATGATTTCAATGTTCTGCAAGTAGCTGTGAGTCAGGCGTCTCCTCGAATTGACTAACAGAGTTAAAGTTCAGCTCTTGATGCTTGATGTTTCAGCCCATTTTTCCAGTACCTAGGCCTCCAAACGTATACACAACTTTGTACGTGAGTGGTGGGAACACAAACGGCAACTCCGGATCTCTTTTGCTATGATTGATCAGCGCACGCCTTGCAGCTTTCTAGTAACGTGAAAAATTGACCCCGCAGGCATGACCATGTTCCTGACTGAATTTGCGGCAGTGTCGGTTGCAGTCCCGCCAACCCTCGAAGTATCCTTCAGGACGGCAGTTTCTGCTTAAAAGCGTCGACTAACTAACCAATGATCACCTTCGCGACGTACTACATGTCGAGAATGCGACGAGCTGGTGCACATCAATATATAGCGTCGATCACGTCAAATGCGATGTACTAGTAGCTGCCCAGCCCAAAAGCCTTCCAGAACTCGCCATTCTTCTACCAACTACAACAATGGTTTTAACATAAAGGTTTCGTCGGGAGCGTTTACTTCGCGGCTTTGGCAGGAATGCCAGATTCAAATATCTGCGTTAAGAAGCTCGACATCGTCGTATGTGGTGCTAGATAAACCCTGAAAAACACTAATGTAAGCACTGACTCAAGATAAAGCCATCGTTCGGCTTTGTACTCGAGCCCGAAGTCGGATGGCGTCCCGAAACCAGAGTTCAGCGCTACCTGAAAAGTCGAGCTATCATGTAACTGGCTCTTTGTGCTGGCACTTTTGCTGATTTACATTACGTTAGTCGCATCCTAGCCCTTTCCTTTCGATCAGAATTCATAAAGGGGATGTCTATCTGAGTATTGGTTGCCTCTGGGAATTCACGGCCTCTTCCATTTCGGCCGGTTTTGTAGGACAATCAGAATCTCGGGTTTCCAAAGATAACAGTCTCTAGATAAGAAACAAGGGACCTCGGTTGTTTTCGTTCCGATTTCGTTTTCGGTATAGAAAACATCTCTGTTCCACTATCTTCGGGCTAGATCTTACAGTAGAACAGAGGAATTTCGAATGGGTCCTGTCTTTGGTCGGTTTAATAAGCGAAGCTGGCGTTCTCGTTCGTCTTCTTTTTCTCTCCTTTTCCTGTGTTACTCACTATTCGTATCCCCTTTTGAATTTACGCAGACTGCTTCTTCTTGTTCTTTTCTCTTAGTTTTTTTATGTCCTAGAATTCTTCGACTTTTTGCTTTTTGATAGGTTGCTCTGCAACGGACAATTTGAGATCCGTTTGGCGCTTGCGATGCTCTCAGCGTAAAGTATGGTTGCTTCTGCTTTTTGCGCATCTTTTGTCCCTGTCCATGTCCCCTGTAGAAAGAATTGCTCTTGAGGAAAACCACAAGCTCCATCAGCCCGTTTTTTACGCCTGTGCTAATATTTTTGCAAAGAAAAGTTGCAGAGCGTATGCACTTCACACATTTCTGAATAAGACTTTCCCCTTTAGCTCTGACAAGGGCAGTCGATGCCGCTCTCACTTGACTGATGTAAGTGTAAACCCCTCCGCTTACTTTCAATGTACCTACACATATTCGTACTGCACCTAAACGCATCCAGGTTTTCCTTCCCCCTCCCCTCAAAATATCGCCTCAATTCAGGCGCCAGTAGTCGTAGTGCATTAGATTGGGAGAAATTCCGAATTGTCCTGCTGTAGTTGCGTTCGAAAAGATCTGGACCAAGGCACTGGAAGATGAACATTATCAAGGAGAGCATAATTGGGGAAATTTTCAAATTGAAGGGCTTGTGCTTGTCTCCAAAATAGTAAAGACACAAGGTGAGCCACTGAAGAAAGCAGGGGGTGGGAAATATGGTTCAGAGCAGATTAATTAATTAATTTTTATGATATTCGGAAAAACGGAAATTTATTACTTTCAGGAAAGATGTCAGTCAGCAAATATAAACAAAAGAAGACGAAGCAGACTCTGCCTGGGATGGACCGATGGCCTAGGTTAGAACGTCAGACAGGTTTTAGAGATATCGAATTGGTGGATCTCTGCGCAAAACCAGGGTGTCTTTGGTGGTGGACCGGTGGTTCTTGCGCCATTGATGATGATGAAATATAAACATTCTCTTTTAGCAGTAGTCCCCCTATTTGGAAATGATGATATTGTTATTAAGATGAAAAGTACTAATGAGGCAGTTTTTTGTTATAAATCGAGACTTTCTTAACGCATAGGGATGGTGAAAGTTCAAGACATGAAATGAATCATAATTTCTTAAACGACGTTTTGCCAATGCATATCTGGGGCTTCAAAATCAAAGCTGCATGACCGAACGAACTTTTCATTCAGAAGAGATAATTTCTGACTTCTTATGGCCTAGTTGGGGCTGTGAATCTTTGCATTTAGCAAGATGGTGTTATCTATCCTGAAGCTCCTGAAATAATGGCTGGACTGGGAAAAAGTTTTCAAATTACAAATTGAAATGTGTTTCTAGGGAACCTATTTTCCCTACCAAAAAACTATTCTAAAGTAAAATTGTAATTCATTGAAAAATGCCTTTGAAACTTACCTTGAATATTAAACTGGAACTCGTAAACGTCGGACGATTATCATTCAAATCCAAAACTTCAACTCGCAATGGGCGCACTGTTTGCTTAGGTGGTCGTCCGCCATCTGTTGCTGCCACAGCTAGTCGATAAATTGAGCGTTCCTCGTGATCGAGAGTAACTTTCGTTCGAATTAACCCGTTCATTGGATCAATAGTGAATGATCCATAACCATCCGAATCGCGTCCTTTCAGGATTGAATACGTAATTGACGCGTTATAGCCGTTGTCACGATCGACAGCACGAATGCGCACTACTTCTGTACCGGGCGGTTGCTCTTCACGAACACTCACAACATCCTCTTGGGGATCAACAATATCGGGAGCGTTATCATTTACGTCCGTTACCGTGATTTTTACTTGAACTCGAGCACTTCGATATGGCACACCTTGATCGCGAGCCTCTGCAACAAGGTCGTATATTTCACGCGTTTCTCTGTCTAGTGGTTCACGTGTAAGAATTTCACCTGAAATACGCAAAAGTGAGAATGTTAATGCATGTAAAGATCCTGTTGCATATATTTGGTTTTATTTTTCTGGTTTTAATAATAAAAATAGTCGTTAGCGCGGTAATCCCCTGTGGGCCTTGAACTGTGTTAGAGCACTTTATTCAAGACTGTAACGGTACACAACAGAAGGGACATTGTAGGAAGGAATGTGCATTGCGCTCGCCCGTGATTACTACCCTGATTTGACTCAGGCACTTAAGACAGCTGGGTCGATCGATGTCTGACATCCAGTCACGACACAAATACCTCTGGCACCAGTGAGATTTGCACCGCGACCTTCCGCAACGATAGCCTAGCGTTCTAACCACTGGGCAATCCGGTTTTAATAACCGCGTCAAAATAAATTCGTTCTGAAAATATTTGCTAGAAAATTCCATTAGTTGAGGGCTCAACGTTTAAACGAAAATCTCCATCCATTGGCATACTGGCATTTTCTGACCATATAAACCATTCAAAAAAAGCCATATATATTTGAAATATCAATTTTCGAGTTACACGCTTAAATCTTTTGTTTGAGTGCACGTTTACATTACATTACATTTTCATGTGTGCCATTCAAAAAATGTTTCGGAAGTTGTTACCTATATTCATCTAGACAGAATATATTTGCACAGAAATTATAATCTCAAATAAAATTGGAAACAACAATTTCGTGTTCCTGAAGATTCGCCTAACATTTGGCTGCGTGAAATGTGTCATATTTGCAAAATTTATTGAGGATGATTTTTTCGTTTTTATTTGAAACCAAGGAAAGAATATTGTATAGAAACATTCAAACGGGATAATCCAACTTGAGAAAAAGAGCAAAAAAAAAACGAAATCCCGTCAACAATCTGTAACGAAAACCCTTCAAGGATTTCGCAACTCATTACCATTGTCCGTCAGTCGTTTTAGACAATTTTCAAGATGTATGAATTCGTTTCGCGAAAATTCGTTACGGTCTTTAAAACTGGATACAAGTTGGCAACATGTTCAGCTGAAATTGCAGAAAATGATGTCTACCTTAAACATTTGCATTCCCTCCTTCTGTATCTTTTGTTATGTGAACATAAAGAAAAGTGTTGTGGTAATTCATACGGACAGAAATTCAATTAAAAACAGATTTTTCTTTAGTCGAAATAAATTTCACTTCGCCACAGTTTTAAATCTTTACTTAATTGCTCAGCGAAGACGTTTACGACAATTTCCAACGTACCGAAAAGTGAACATGTAACGTAATTTTAATTAATTTCAATTTTTCAGTTAAGTACTGCGCGTCGTTATTGCAACAATTTCGTGGATAGCGTTCAAGAGCACGGAAAGGATAAGACTTGCGTTAATGATGTGGTTAGACAATTTTCCAATTGATGTCTTCCATGTTTTTATGGACACTTTGTAATTTATTCCAATTCTACCGTATCTCGCGAGTGTGGAAGGCTGGGAAGAGTTATGCGATTATTTTTCGGATTTATGGGAAGACTTCCTTTAATCTGACTTGAATTATCATTTTCCTTTCCCCAAGTATGTCCGCCAATGATCACTTTCATTGCGTACATTTCTAATTGGAAATCGATACGATGATATAGGACTACTCTGCGACAAGGTTGACAAAATAGCGGATCGTTTAACCATTCTAGTGGCAAATATCTTCATGGATCACTTACCTGTTACCGGGTTCACTTGGAAGCTCGTGTTGCTCGGTATCAAACTATATCGGATTGCTGCATTTGCGTCCAAATCAGCATCGTCAGCGGCCACTGTCCCAACCACAGACCCTCGTCGCATATTCTCTTCAATTGAAAACTCATAGGATGGTAGCGTGAATTGCGGATCGTTATCGTTTGCATCCAAAACATTGACAATCACACGTGCTTTCGCATGTGCTGGCGGTGTACCGTTATCGCTGGCTACCACCGTTAACTCATATCGATCACGTGTCTCACGATCGAGAGTTCCTCGTAGATAGATCCAACCGCTATTCGGAAAGATCCCAAATAGTTCGGTGGTCTTACGATCGTCAACATCTTGAGCGCCGAGATTCATGTTCTTGTTGTCCGACCGTGAATGTTGCGGAGGTGGTGGATAATTTCGCGAGGACGAACCTCGACCGCTTGTGGTGACACCGCTAGAAGTTTTCCCGCTACTGTTCCCTGATAACTTCGACGAAGAAGCTGAGCCATTGTCGTTATTATATGATCTCCTGCTAGTGTTGCTAAAGTTATTGCCAGTGGCATAGATTTGATCGCTACCGCCTACAATACGGTACGTGATTCGTGCGTTGTTTCCAGTGTCCAGGTCAACGGCTGTTACTTGCAGGATCTAGAAGCGATAAGGGAAAATAAGAAAAACGAGGTTAAATTTATACATGAATAAACTAAGATGGAAGTATGCGATCAATGAATGGCTGGGAAAAAATCAGGGGACATGAACGACAGTAAAAACGGTAAGCAATTGCATCAAGATAAAACGAAGGCCTCTCATAGACAACGACGGGCTACGGACTAGGTTTATTGGAGATGTAAACAAGTAAAATTTCGTGGAATGGTGACATGATCAACTGTTATATGTATGCACATCATGCATGTGAGGTTTTTAACGGAAATCGCTTAATAAGGGAATTTACTTTCAGGTACAATTGAGAATGATGGCTAAGTCAATCGATGGTATCATAGCAACATCAGATAATTAAAATGGGTACGCACTGATTCCGCTTAAATCTAACCAATATAAACGTTTCCGTGACTGAATCTCATAGTAGGGTTTACATTTATGGATAGCCCTACACTGATTCTCATACATGAAAATAACAACTTGTGAAGGTTGCTCGCTTTAGTCTTTTGTGTTACCTTAGATTAATCTTAATAAATCTTTCAAAAATATTGCATCGGAGGCTGAAAACACTGAACGTCATTAACTGCTATGAGAAAGGGGATTTGTGCTAAGAAATGGATACTAAAATGTGGCGATTTTTTCCATGGTAGCCGGTCTTCAAAATTTTCTTTTCTCCATGGCATAGGCTGATGATATGTTTGCAGGAACTTAATTGTACAAAGACCTGGGCATGACATATAATAGGAATAGCGACATGTATAATCCAATTTCGAATAGATAAATGGGAAAATCATGGAAGTAGTTCTTGTAATCCATCACAGAAAAAACAATTCTGTTAATGGTGTAGTTGATGTTTTCAAAGTCAAACTGGAGAAAATAATAGACTTGGAAGCCGAGAGAAAGTGGGGGGATAATCAGAAGGGAAAATTCAGTGTTGGAAATAAATTGTAGCACAGGAACTGTTTACATTTGGGACGGTGGCAGTAATCCTCCGACATATGGTCCCCATTTGAGTAGCAGCATTGGAAAGTGACCTGTACAAGAAGGAATGAGTTCGCGCTGATACCCATGTCTGGTGAGAGAGTATGATGTATTTAGGCCAATATAGATCTTTCAATGAAAGCGGCTATAATTTCTCACTTAGCATAAAGTTTGGATATCTTGACTTTGATCGGATAGAGATGAGACTAGTAGCTGTAGCACGGAGATATTTTTACCTTTTCAGAAAAGATGGCGGTAGCCGAAAATTAGGTAATAGCAAATTTATGAAACTCCCCAGAATGGGAGCTACCCTGTTTTGCAACTGCAACAAATAGGAAACAAGTAGATTCTAGCACCTCATCACTGGAAGACAAACCGTCGGGTTGGTTTACTATTGGTTGGTAGCGTACATTACGCCAGACCTGCTGTGAAATGCTGTGTAGATTAATAAGTGTTTTCGAGCAGTTAACAGGTGGCTGTGTAAGTAACCAACCATTTGTTGTAGTGTTCCTTTCTCCGCACATAGCAAATTTCAATCAAACCGTTGGGGAGTGCTTCACCACGTACTTGTGGAGGTCACTTAGACTTGAGCCTTGGGCGGCTTTTGTCGCGAAACCTCACCATTATGTTTGAGTCGGTTTCCTGTAAATGTTGAATTCAAAGTAGCCTCTCTTCCGAAAGATATTACCCCTTCCTTTCGATCTCCATACTAGGGCATACAAAACGGCTAGCCCACACACGGCTGTGAGAACACAGAAACGAGGCCGAATCTGCAAGGAGTGGTAATCCACACATGATGTTTGCGATTGCCAATCATGTAATAGAGCAAGAACACCATTTGTCGTTAGATAATGCGGACATATTGAAGGAAGTATACGACACTAGGACACTAGATCTATGCAAAAGCCCCCACATTTCGAAAATTCCCATCCAAAAAAGGCTAAACACGGACATTTACAAGAATTTTTCCACATTGGTGGAAAAACCAGGAAAAAGAACAATTAGGATACGATAAAAAAGAAAAAGAAATAGCTTTAAAACTTCAAATCATAAGGAAGGTCCCAGAAATACAGGTTCGTTTATATTTTAAATCACTATTAGTCAATAAAGGAAACTATGGTGGTAATTGATCTCCAAATTTTTTCACTCAGCCCTAACGTTAGGAATGAGCTTGTGAGTCCACCTTTCGCAAACTTGCCCCACCTGCGCTGGCAGAGATCATATGGCTCTAACCTTGTGTAGACTTCCACATCTTCTGTTTGTTTTGCTCTAACACGCTATTTACCTCGGTACTCCTTTAGCCATCATTTTCTTGTTGACTCAGGAATATCAACAGGGCGAGAAGGAAATGGTCAGTAAAGAAGAGCCTAACACTACAATAACTTTAGCTACGGCGACGAGTATTCGGTAATATTCACGCAAAAAAAGCGCCTGCACTTCTACAAACGTACTACCCGTGTCGATTGATGAGATGGCGGAGTTTACTAGCTGCTTTCGAGGACTTTTATTAAGAAAAAACAGTTTCAATACCAGTCTCATTCATTCTTCTTATAATGAACGCCTCACCAATTGTCTATATAAATCAGCATTAGTCTATGGCACCTGGCGCAAGTGGGTACATGAGTTCTGGGCTTATAGGATAACGTGAAACTTCGACTAAACCTTTGCGATATTACCACTTGGCCTGACCGAAAAGTTCAAGGATTCCCGGTGACTAGAAATGGATGAGATAGGACGATTATAGACCATTGCCAGATGTGCTTATGGGCATACTTCTGCGCAGATTCGATAGGTTGGCACAAAACAACCGGATAAAAATTGGCTCGGGGAAGGTTACCGGGAAAGGAAGCCAAAGATGGTGGAATAGAGACGAAATTAAGTTAGGATGCCGGGCTTTGGAAACCCAGTGCCGATAATTTTTGGGAGTGGACAAGCGGGCTCCCGTCCGTCGATATAAGAAACATCTTTTTTTTCTTCAGCCTTTGTCCTGTTTACAAGCGAGGTCGGTTCGTCGTGATCGGCCTCGCCATTTGACCCTATCAAATGCCTGATCTGGATGTAATCACGAGGCTTTTAAATCTCCATTTAGCGTATCAATCTGCCGATGTTTCGGACGGCCTTTTGGTCGTTTACCATCGACTTCGATATTCAGACCAATCTTGGCAAGTGAATTCTCGTTAGCGCGAGTTACGTGACCATACCATGGAAGACGCCTCTCTCGAAGTTTTTACAGGATCGATATAAGGAACATGACAAAAGGAATTTGGTTGGGGTACCGCAAGGACCAAGATAAAAGAACCGTCAATGTGTCGATTAAAAAGAAGACTCAGGCGACACAAGTGGTGCCGTTCAGAACACCAGTGAGAGAAACCGAGGAAGAGGATACACGAGCGCTTAAGCGAATCAACAAACCAGAAGACTGCAAAGATTAAAAAGGGTTTCCATTCCTAAAAAGCGGAGTAAGTTAAAAGGATCACTGAAGCTGCCGACAAACGAAGAAAAGTAGCCTCTCGGAAAAGGAATGTTCGGAGGAAGATGAGAGAGGTTATCGCCATGTCCAAAAGTAGTGAAGGGTCATATGCTGACATTCTGAAGAGAGTGAAGGCAGACCCCGAATTCACCAGTTTGCGAGATAAAGTGAGCTGTATTTAACAGTCCCACAGAGGAGACCTCATGTTGGAGCTTAGCAAATCCAAAAATGTAACAGAGGATAAAGTTTTGAGCAAAGTTGTCGTTCCCTATGGTTCTGAGTGCAAGTCGACTATCAATGACAATAAACGTCGGCACGCGGTCTTAGAGGTAAAATGTTGCGTTGGCGCGACAAGTCATGATCACATCCGAAGTGAGGAAATTCGATCGTGGACAAATTGTGACAGAGGTATTTTCAACGGTGTAAATATATAATTTGATACAACGATGGCTTGAGACGCTAGATGGTAATTTGGCAGCCTCTTGACTCCGTCCAGGTCAGGTCTACAACCCAGCAAAATATTGCAATCGATTAGGATGAGCCGACCCAGGTTCCGATCGGTACAAGGGCTGAAGAAGGAAAGAGATTTGATATGGGATTGACAACAGGGCTAGGATTTACTTTAGGATCATATTATCAGTGACAAAATTCAATTTCGAAGAGCACCTGTAGTATGTGCACGATAAAATATCCAGCATTATGGTAATATGACAAGGAAGGCCATGGTACATTTGTAGCCAGCTCATAGCCATAGTAATCAGCTCCATATTTTCTACTCAGCACCAGTTTGGAAGACATTCTCTTTCGCCGTCTGCTCGATCATCTTAAAAGTTATTAGCTCTTTAATTCAGCCTGTAAACTAATACTTGCCGACTTTCTGGCACAATGAAAAAAGCTGCAACTTTTGAAGTTCACAAATGAATAACATGGATAATGAAGGTCCTGTTAGATTTTTTTCATGATTACTAAACCAACCGAGCGTGGACTGTTACTCGAATGTACACTGTTTGGGATAGTAGAATCTCCAATGCATGAAAAAATGAAGGCGGGTCTCGCCAGGTGTAGGAAGGGTGTATCGAAAATAAGTATTCGGAGAAACTATGAGAACTACTCGACGGACTATTTATGGTTGCGATAGTTTTAAGAGTATGTCAGAATAAATAGGAACAGAGCAGACAATTTTGGCTGATGCAAAACGATAAGACGCCCACTCAGTAAAATTACATTTCTCAAGTAGATAACACCTTAAGGGTTTTTCGCTTCGTATCAACCTCATTCCATAATATTGTCGTTTTTAATTCACAGTTATTCTTTAAAAAAAATTGCTGAGTTTTATCTGCACCCTAAGAACTTTTTGACAACAATATGAATACATTTTTAAATATTAGATATAATTTTCATTTGCTTCTATGATTTGTTTTGCCAAGATGATGAGGCTCTAAAGTTTGAAAGCATTCAAATGTCCACAGCCCGCCATTCTTATACAAGAAATAGAAATTTCATGGAGATTGATCATGGGATCTAGGTCTAAAGGTTCCCAGCAAAAAAGGGCAAACCGCAGTACAAAGCTAACCTTCCTCCCTAGCATACTAACTATACATACCTGTGAATTACTCGGCATCGACTCCAGTACATTAATTGAATATTCATTACGTTCGAAAACGGGAGGATTATCATTCACATCTTGTACCTCGACAAGTATCGTTAAATTAGCCGATAATGGTGGTTTTCCCGAATCCGTTGCCGTAACAATTAATGCATGCCGTTGTGATGTCTCGTAGTCTAAATGTCGTGACAATGTTAAATGTCCGGTACGTGAATCGATGGCGAATAGGTTCGAGGCTGCTGACGACAACGACGATGCTGCTGCCGCTGTCGACGTCGTCGATGAATGTCCTGATCCAATTTGATGATTAACAAAGCTACCACCATTGAATAGTAACGATGACGAAGAACTCGAAGAGCCTGGTAAAGATGCGGAAGATGAAGATGACAATGCGAGCGATGACGATGCTGATGATGGAGAGAAATATGTGGAGCCTAGCATACTCCCTGGAGCGGCTCCTGAGGAAGCCAGTGATCCAAATGACGATGCCACTGATGCGGTATCAATTGTCATTAAACTGTAACGTACAATGCCACTGTCTCCTGAATCCTTATCGTGAGCATTAGCTTCATAGAATGGGATGCCGAGTGCGAAATTCTCCGGCACCGAAAGACGTACCGTACTCGATTCAAATTCGGGTGGATTGTCGTTGACATCTTGGATCTCGATTGTAACCTAGCGTGGGCAAGAAAATACAAGAAAAAAATCAGACCAGAGCATCGATGGTGACTTTTCTTAAGAACTAACTCTTTACTGTCTACCGTTCGGAATTTCCTCGAATTCGCTACACGAATAACTGCTTAATTAACATACTCAGGCAGTATTTTAATTAACATTAAGCCGATAAACTCAACATAGCAGATTCGAAACGGTATCTGGCCAAAGAATCTCATGACTCCATTTGGACCACATTCGAGGCCGAATCAATTCATTGAATGTCTGCTTATCATACAGCACAAAGTAATCACAAATTCTCTATACAAATTACCTGGGTATGTCCATAGGCGGGTGGATCGCCGCTCGTTGCTTGAATATTCAAAAGAACTTCCGGTTTCGTTTCGCGGTCCAAAGGATTCGCTATTCGAATATTCCCAGACATTGGATCAATGCTAAAGTAGCCATCTGGATCGCCTGAGTAAATTGAGTATCGTACCGCTCCTCGGCTTCCTGTTAATAAAAGAACACACAAGAGAGATGCTTTAATAAAGAAGCACACGGGCTGCATTTCCCATATTATAATAATAGGCTATCAAGTAATAAGGAACCCCTAAAACTCAATTATGTCTACTTTTCGGATGATTAGATGCATTCTCCATTCATTTGGGAGTACCCAAATGAAAGGATATCAATTTCAATGTTAAGTCATTGTGTACCGTCGATTCTTCCTCTTGTTCATGACCACGATTCCCATCGGTACATATGCCCTGCTATTTAAGGATTCTTTTCATGACGCATTTCAACTTGAAACACAATGAAATGAAAATTTCGTATCTTGTTGCTTTCAATAATCATTAAGTTCCGAAGAAGCACAGGAACCGCTTGCCTGCCCGTTTGATTTTCTTTTACGTTTTTCTTCATTAAAGATCACTTCCAAAAAACCGAACTGGAAGGTTGCACACAGTCCAGTGGGAAAAAAAGTAGAAAAACCCTCGAAAAGACAAAAACCAAGAGCGATTCAATCAAAAAGACGAAAACTCAAATCAAAAACGAAACTCTAATAAGAATAAAATTGCCATTTTCTCCATCTTCATCTTGAAGTTTGCATACACAAGAATATGTAAATTTGCTGTCCTTCAAAAGTGCAGATCCCTTTTCTTCCAAATCACTGAGCTAACAAACTAACATTTAGACACGAGGGCAGCTCTTCAAGCGCGATACCACAAGATCCCCCTGCCGAAAGGGCTCTCTTCAAAAAGAATTCAATAGAGGTCTTGTCTCGGGTCCTTCTTCTCGTTTTATTCTCATGTCTCGTCTTGTGACTGTGGCTCTGTATCGACGCTGACTACGGAGATGGGCCCTTTAAAATAATAAGACTTTTCGCAAGCGTAAGAAAAAAATCCACAAGAAGGTCCATTCTATACGATATACCTATAATAAGCTCCCCCAAAAAAGACAATCTCGTGAAGTACAAATCCAATTCAAAGTTCAACCCAAAGAAAAAATAACACGAGAAAAAGGGAAGGCGAAAAAAGCATCCACATACAGATTCTGTGAGGAAGGATCGGGGAAGGGGAGAGTTCGTGCTGTTGATAAAACAACGCCGGGGTGCATTCAAACGTAAAATCAAGCCCAAAAGTCTCTGAAATGTGCACTAAATTGGCGGCCTCTTTTCATATGTCTTTCCATATCACGATCAATCAATGGAAATCTTTCGGGGGCTACAAACTTGAATCTCAAAGAAATATACTGTTCTTGGTTCTTTTCGTTGTTTGTGTCGCATCTTCTTGGCGTTGCAGTTCGTCTTGGCTACGATACATCACATTTCTTGGACACAGTGGTGTGATGGGGAGAATTGAGTATTGCAGGGAAAGTGAACATCGTGAGGACATTGAAAATTCCAACTGAAAATAATATAACAATATTGCATACTCGAGATCATATAGAAATCCTCATAATACATAGGTACATATGTATCATAAATAGATGACCCATTCAGTGGCACTTAAGTTGTGTAAATTAGAGGAATATTCTTCATATGAGAAAGTTCTTTTCTCCTCTCCTTTCCAAATATAGAACATTCATCAAACTTACGCATAAACCAGGTTAGAAATGTTAATAAAATATTGTCGTTCCTTTACTTTCCTGGCATACGTCGTTTCTAGTGAATAACCGCATTCACAATATTCTCATACTCATAATGATAATGTTTGGTTTGCATACAAATTTGCCCGTGTCCATAATTGGGCCACTAGTTATTGTAGGAAATTGGGGTTACTCTCTGGGAAATGTGAGGTGGGGTACAGTATCTTACACTTTTCCGTACAGGCAAATGTTCGGAGTGAACACTCCATTTCGTTTAGATGACAAAGGGGGGATGTCCAAATAGGCTACAGGTTACACGAAGGTTTTCCAAGTGGTATTTCAAGCATTTTAAGGGTCAAGTGACCAAATAGGTAGAATCTATTGTCGATGACACCAAAAAGAGCCAAGAGAGCAATGCGTGTCAAGGTAGATAGACAAAATTATGAGAACAGAAAGTTCAGCCGTGGGTTTTCCACCTGAATCGCTCGAGAACCGGTGCTCCGGTATATTGTGTGAATTCTTCGCAAAATTTTCCCTTAATACGGACAATAACGTGAAAGGAAAAAGGACGTTGCACGAAAGCAATCCAGTCGTAGTGCCTCGATGTTGGCAAGATTAATCGATAAGGATTATGCATCTTTCTAAGCAAATAGTGCGTCCTTTCACATTTTGGGACGAATTTACAAAAGTGCAAACCAGTAATAGACAGTTGAAAGGTAACATCAGTCCAAAACGTCAATACTGTTTTTGGTATTGTTAGACTCATTCAACTTGCGCAGACTCAAGATAAGGGATAAACGTAGACCTGGAGCTCAGTCACAAAGGAGAGTAGCACATTAAAGTTGAGTGGTAACCGCTGTGTAGATTGGAAAAAAAGTTTCTTGCTAATATACTTAGGTGTTGTGGTGCTCAAAAGCAAGATGCTCAGAACTCTGAAACTTTTTAGTCCAAACATTAGGAACATGAGACCAAAAAAAAACAAAACAAACTCTACGACAACGCTTAGGACTATCGAAACTACTTATGGTAAATCTATCTTCTATACATTTGGAAGTAAAATAGAAAGTTTCTTTTTGTTTCTTCGCGGAATTGAAAGAAAGCCCGTTCCGCTCCAAATCAGCAGCGTGAACTTCGAAGCTAGACTTTCAATCATTTTTTTCAGCAGACGTGGGCAGGTCACCTGAGGCTTTTTCATTAACACCCTATAGAGCTTACCCTAAGGGTTTATTTCGGCCTGGTTGCACAACAGTTTGAAGCATATTTCTTTACTCCTTTGTGTGTTTCTCCACTCAACCGCCGCTACTTAGCTTTCCCCCTAAACCTCCCCTAAACACCCCTTCCTCAGAAATTTGCAGCGCGCAAAATTTTCATTTCGTTGTTCCACCAGTAATTGCATTGCCTATTAGAGAGCAGTCGTCTCCTGGGCAAAGTAGTATCGATTGTTTCCGTCACCCATCAAATGAATTGGGCAATTTTCTCATCGGCCGTACTATCCAGGGATATACCGGGTTTGAGTGTCGCGGAATACATGTCCCCCTCAAAAGTTTTCGACATCGACCCGGGTAAGCTAAGCGGTATTCTGCAAGTGTCCTTTTTCGCGCTCGAATTAGGCATCTAATAACGGATTTAGGCGCGAAACATTAGGGTTTGGGAAGATTACCAATCTTACGCCCATGCATTTATCTGGAAATCCCTTAAGGGGGTCATCCCGTGTGGCGGGTTGGAGAAATTGATTTTTTTTTTTGCATGAATTGTATCTATATATAGTGGAGAATATGTGGGCAAAGGGATTTTCCGATGTTCCGAGTCCTTCAGAAATTACAGGGTTAAACAAGTAAGGAGTTTGCAGCCGCGGCTAGAGTACTCGATGAGAAAGAGCATCGAATCGTTTTTTACCTGTTAGTTTTTTACCTGAGCCTTATAAATTTGAACACAGGTATAAATATAAAAAGATGAAAAACCAATCAATTGTCTAAACTTATTTGCCGTTTGGAATAATAATAATAATCGTTGGCACAACAATCCATATTGGATCAAGGCCTTGAAGTGTGTTAGAGCACTTCATTCAAGACCGTAACGGTACACCACAGTACACTGTGGGAGGCAATGTGGTCAGCATTGCGCCCGCCCGAGATTATTACCCTGATTTGATTCAGGTACTCATTCACAGCTGAGTCGACTGGTGTCCGACATCCAATCACGTTAACAAATTCCTCTGCCCCCAGCGAGACTTGAACCGCGACCTTCCGCTACGACAGCCCAGCGCTCTAACCACTTGAGCCATCCGGACACCGTTTGGAATAAAAAGGATAATCCAGTCTACAGTGAGCACTGAAAGACTTTCAAGCTATACTCAGTTATTGTGCTGTTTGTGTGTTCAGTGATTTTTTAAATGGATCGTACGAAGGGAGATCGCTTTAACGTTCAACGTCATTGTCGCACTAAAAAACGAGTATTTCATGGGAATCGATAGTTATCGTAGAAGAAAAAGGACTTCGCATCAACATCAGCAAAGAAACTTTTAGCAAGCATGAACATGGATGTTCCAATTGCGACAAGTTTTGTATATTGTATATTGGATTTTGCTGGAGTTTTCTCCGGTATTTCTGCAAATTTCTGCAAATAATAAAATATACGTAGTAGTAAAAAAGGAATACGTAGGACATGTCCAGAAAAGAATGGGAACGCGGCTTAGAAATGCAAAGAAGAATTACAAAGGCATTGGTGGAAAAGGGGTTGGAAAACTCACTGATAAGGACCTCACTACATTTTCTGGGCTGACTATTCATCGACACGCAAATTCGATAGAAGGAATGAAGCAAGAAATTTGGGAAACTTTCTTCCATAAATGTTCAACAAATGAAAATCCTCAGCATCAAAATTGTCCAGCAGGCGAGGACAGTTGGTGCAAATGGCGCAAAGCGGAAGCTAAAGGAGAACTGGATAGTTTTCAACACGAGAAGGCACCTTTGACTGAAGAAGTTCAAACAGTCATAAAACCAATCTACGAAGATTTGGCACGAGATGATCTCTTGACCAGATGTTTAGGAGCAGAGACCCAGAATAACAATGAGTCGTTAAATGCATTGATCTAAACTTTCGCTCCTAAACACCTTCATTCTGGGGCCGAGGTCGTAGAAATAGCTACTTTTCTGGCTGTAATTATTTTCAATGAAGGATTCAATGGCATTCTCAAAATCCTAGTGACAATGAGATGTCAAGTTGGTCATATATGTCAGGTTTATGCCGACCGCCGTAATGAAGCGTAAATTTGGCGGTCCGAACGACGATCGACTGACCTCGCTAAAAGAGCCACAATTGAAACCAGAGAGCAACAATCGGCCTTGCAAGACCTTTTTGAAGAAACGGAGGGTGGGATAATTGCAATCGGACTGGACGTTGTTTTTTTATTCATAAAAAAAACCCTTAAAAAAACATCAAAATCCAAAAAATTAAGTTTAAAAGCCCACCAAAAATTTACCTTTCAATATTTTCTAATTATCCTAGTTTGCGAACCGTGGAATATTGTCCACATTAAAATGCCGTTTAGTTTTTTTACCTCAGATGAACACAGCGCCCTCCAGCGTGGCAGCAGAAAAACACCTTTTTTTGGAGATGGGTGCATAAATTAACACCTATTCCGAAAATTAGCTACGAAATCAAGCTGAAAAATTTATCACATATACTAGAGATATCAATAAAGATATGGTAAAAAAATCACGTTTCTGTCTTTATCCAGTCCTTCAAAATATTTTTCAAAAACAGGCAAAAAAAACGACCTTCACACGGGATGACCCCCTTAATAAATATCTAATGGCGGAGATGCATTGCTAACCATTTGATTTCCAGATTTGTCTTTAAAGAACATACTTCGGGGTAATCGCCAAAAGGCAAAAATGGCCATCAGAAGACGGCAAGTCTATTTAAATTGCGGTTAAAGTTGTCTACAAGGTGAAAGGGCTGGGTCAACCCCTTGGTAAAACATCAACAATATGCCCTTCTAGATAGATAGATAGTATAAGAATGTGTATAATAAAATCGACGAGACACACCACCAGAGTTTATTATTTTCAGGACTAAATAGATACACTATAGCAAGCCAGTTGATATGGAACTGCCACTAGTTACTTTTCAAACTCGGTCAGATGGACAAAACGGTTCTGATATCAATAATATGATACTCGTTCATCATGGTAAATTGAGAGGTTGACTCAATTAGAGCGGCGTCAAAAAAATTAACCACCATTAGAATTTGTATTGCTTTATAAACTACTACCTTGGGAAAATTAGGATAAATGATTCGCGAAACTATTAGTTCCTCCAGTTCCTGAACTTAACTAAGTTCCAGCAGCCCAACTAATTGCCACGAAGGAGCAGATTAGACAATACAAAGAAGTTTCCATATGAATCTTTATTACTATTTTATCCTCCATCCAACTTTTTACATGAAGATTTCTTGATGTCCAACTGACAAGAACCGTCATCTGTCCTGATTTCTCAATACGCTTTTGAAGGACACGTGCCTTGTTCATTTTTTGGTGACATATAATACTGCAGCTGTCGAAAGCGAAACAAAGAGAGTAAAACGTCAACTAAACTCGTTCTCCCGAGTAATAAGGGTTCTCCCAATAAGCTTTCATACTAGTGTAACATCGGATTATAGTTACTAAAAGAGATACTGCCAAAAATCCAAATGTCAACTTTAATCCTTCTAATTTATTTAATCCAGTTTGTTCTTTGTTTTCGTCTGTTTGCTTGCCCATAGTGTTTCTCATCTTTAGCTTTTTCCCAGGTCGTTGGCAAGGTCAGCATGTTTGGATTAAGTTTGTCGTTTTCGCGGTCGTAAGCCTGATTAGGGTGAAATGGAGGAGGTTTTCAAACACCATCTAGTGTGTCAAGCATCGCTGATTAGTTGACTTTCGGATCGTTTTCCATCGAACTGAATATTAGCCTAGCTAGCGAAACCACATGGGGGGTGGAGAACAAGACCTTACTGAAATGAGTTCACTGTCTGCTGTTCTATCTGCTTATCCGTCACCCGAACTTTCATCAGTAGTGGTTATATCTTGTTTGATGGTAGGTTGCAACTGGGAACTCCCATGCATGCAATACGTCATCGTTCTTCGTTGACTTCCAGGGGAGTGCTTGTAATGAAAATTAGAGATTAGGATAATCAAACAACTATCGTGAGTGGTCGAAGACGACCTAGAGGGAAGAACTAACCCAGAAACCTAAAAAGTTGGCAAAATTGGCCGTGAAGTTCCGCCCGCAAATATTGAAGCTCCTCCTAAATAAGCCAATTTATTTTAGGCTTTGGAATATCTAGCTAGGTCGTCGTCGGCTATGCAGGATGGTCGTTTGACCATGGCAACCCAATAATTTCCATTACATTCTTAATTCTGCAAAAGAGGGGTATACATTTTTTGGATTGAATATAACCACACAAGGGTATCAGGGGGTGCTTTCCGAAATCGGTCTCAGCTTTGGCATTAGTTGCAAAGCTGGCGCGAGGTAGATGATGATTTATTGCAAGCATATGGGTATCAATACTGCTGTATAGTTGATGGATCGGAAGTTCCCACAGAAGGTCCTCCAGTTTTTGCGAAATCATGAAAAATATGTATGATCTCACATTGTAAAGTTTAGACGTATAGCGTGGCGTTACTCCCTATGTTAATCACGCTTATGCGCCATCGCTCTCAGTTCGCCGAAATCCGCGTCAGGTCTGTTCAGAGAGAGATGCGTATACTCTTTTTCTACCGGTCTACACTGCGTTGAAATATGATACACCAAAATTATGTCAATTCTTGCTGTCTGTTTTGAATTCCTTTCCTTAAATTCTTTTGATGCTGATAGTAGAGATCAAAATCTACCGCTTGACTAAACTAGAGCTAGTGATAGTAGATATGGTCAAACGCTCTTCTGCAGTGACAACCTGTCTCTGATATTGCTTCATTTCAAACCGTTTCATACGCTTAAGCCATTTTTCACAAATCCAGCCTAAAATAAACGATTCAAAGTGATTTATGATGGTTACTTAGGTCCTCAGATTTAGATAAATTCTAATTCTTTATAGGTTAACTTCCATTGTCCAAGTTGGGCTGTGTCCCATTTGTGATTTTCACGAATAAATACTATGCACAAAGGCTTACGAATTGTTTTGAATGTCACAAAAGTGCAACATTTGTAAAGTGTTAGCGTAATTTGCAATTTAGTTATCACGTCTTATCTGGGAGAATTCCGATTTGGTCTTGAAATATCGTTTGAACCCTACTTTCGGCTGTATAGATATGAATTAATACTAAGTTCCGTCGCCAGGCCGCTACATAGTTTCGCAAATTCGCCATATCCTGTCTGGTGGTCATGATAAAAACAAATTGGATAATATATCCCTCCCCCCCCCCCCCCCCCCCCCAGCAGTACGGGCAACCAGGTATATGTACATAATAGGTCTCAAATTCCTCCAAATACAATGTTATTGGATCAAAAATTTTCACAAAATATATCTAAAGACCAAAATAACCAAATGAGGTGATTATGAAGGTGTATTCACTTCACTTACGTACATATATACAAAGGATCCTATATGCACCCGAAGATTATAGAAAAACAGACAGGGTGAAGAGTCCGAAACATGATTCAAATTACCGACTAGCAAAATGGAAAAATGAGAAGCGTTAAGAAAACTCTGAGAGAACGCAGGAAAGAAGTTCGAGCACCTAACCTCAGACAGAAATGCTACTACACTACTAAAAAAAAAGTTGAATTTAACATATCCTTTTGATGGCATATCTCAAAGGAAGATACATATATGTATGTACAAAATAAGGGAAGTTGAAGGCATTACAAGAAGACCAAGAGTCAGCCACAAAACAGCTAATTGTTCCTCGGAATGATATGAGATAATATACGAAAAGTTGTACAGAAAAAAAGGGATAATTAATACATTATAAAACAAGGTTCCACTTCTAACTACAATAAATACAAAAAAGGTAGAAGTTATCTTATGGGGCAACCGTTGCATGATTGCATGAGATTAGATTTTCGTCTGCTCCTTCTAGTTCAGCCTAAAATTAAAAGACAAGGAGTAGCTTTTTCTAAACTAACTAAATATTTCGGGAGCGACATACAAAGGTAGCTTTGTACTGAAGAAGGGGGTATGTCGCTCCCAAAATATATATATTCGTTGAAAATAAAAAAATGTAGTTTGGAGTTAATGATTACGTGCTTCCTTGATTTCAGGAATTTTCAAGAAAACTAGATAAGATTCTGTCGAAAAGCCGCCTATGTATTCTAGGATCATCAATTTTTTGAAAATTTGGACACCAAGGTAAGGTAGGTTGAAGCTGCCGCAAATAATTCAAATTTTTCCAAAATTTTGTCATTCGCTAAAGTGTAAACCTATATTAAGGAATGTCTCCCAAATTATATAATCCTCCAATCATAACGGTCCTGACTTTAGGAAAGACTAAAATTCTCTTCGAATTGAGCAGGTTGACCATGAATGAAGGATTTGAGGTCTTTGACTCCATAGTTACTAACATCATAATACAAGTAGATCGATTTACATTAGATTGTGTCTAGGACCGCACTATAAATATATTATTTTCAGACTTTTGAGTTTAGGGGGCGAAAAATTAGATCCCTTCCTTTCTATATTGTGAAATTTGATCAAATCACTGTCACCAAAATTCATCAAATATTTCCATGGCTCACCTGATCCACTCGTTGTTGCTAGGACAGATCCAACGACGGTTCCTTTGGACACATCCTCCTTCACCGAATAGTTATAAGTGATTTTCTCAAAACTGGGAGCATGTTGCGATGAATCAATGACACTAATAAACACCTCAGCATCTTGTGCAGTTCTCAGTCCTTCTCCATCGCTCGCCGAAATGTTCAGCTTATAAACGATCCTCTTGTGTATCGACAATTTATTTGGTTCACTTATAAAGATTTCTCCTGTATTACGATTGATTCGAAATATATTTTCCTCGTTTCCAGCCACAATTCGATAGTAAACAGTTCCGAAGCGTCCGGAGTCTGCATCGGTTGCAACAACTGCTACTACTGGTGTTGAGGTTGATTTTACGATATCAGATTCTCGTAAGGACACGTTGTACTCGCGAGGGTAGAAAACTGGTCGGTTATCGTTGACATCGGCTAGCTGAATTTTAACCATTGCTGTCGTGCTTAATCCACCTGTGAAATGTTCAGAAAAAGGAATGAATTGCAAGAAATAATAACGTGAAATTATGTTAAATTATTACGTAGTATGTAAAAGGTGATCAGCCTTAAAGAAAGAGTCAAGTTCAATTCTTCGTACCTCCAAAGATGTCACGCTTAATATTTAGCTATTTTCATTTTAAATATTACATGTGGTTCAATATGAATGGATTTCCATGAGTAGGACAATTTCGAAGTCTTACCAGCGCACTATAATGTCACAAAAAGGTCATTATTTGAAGATTTTCTTAATACCAGTCCTGGAGTACCCGAGAATATTTAAATTCTACTAAAGCACATTTATAAATATCTATTTGGATAACCTTTCGATTTTCAAGGTAATTGAAGTAGGTTTACCACTTGCAAATATTTGATAATTTACATGAAAATTATATTTGAATAGTTTTCCTAAGGCTCCTTTACACATGTTTTGAACTCAATTGAATTTCGCTTTTCAATTTTTCTGTAAAATCTTTTGATTTTGGAGTACATTCTTTTGAAGCAAGTATAGGTTTAATATCAACACACAAAACCAGAAGCAATCTTATTAAGTATAACTTACTTTGAGGACTATAGAGTATTTAGTAGTCTCTTCTTTATTGCTTTACTGGCTTTTACCTAGATTATAGATTATTTTTTTATAATTATTTGGTTGCCATAAACTGTTAAGTGCCATTTGGCGTGTACCTTGAATTAACGATTGATCGAAAATGAGGTTTTCGAACAAATCAAAATGCGCAAAGCTCCAGCTGGATTTTTAGGCATTAAGTCGGCCAATACCAGATGTTGCAGCTCAACCTCCAGCAGGAGATGCCTTTTCATGGGTGAAATGTGGCTGTTCCGCAATGGTCGGCAACTTCCTTTATAGTTTTCAATGGTGTGGCGAACGATGCCTTTTTTAGGTTTTGTGTAAATCAAAACCTTATTAAAATCGATCCAATGTCTGTCTGTCTGTCACACCCGATTTACTTGAAAACGGCTGCACTGATTATCACAAAATTTAATGAGAAGATGTGGTCTGTTCATCTCTCAACATATAGCGAGTGTCATTATTTTGTGTTGAGTTTGAAGGGCCCCCCAAAACATGCGAAAGGTGGTTTCCAATTTTTTTTACCTGATATGATCAAGTGAGGTATCAAATGAAAGGGCTCGTTTTGTAATTTTCGAAATTTATCTTGTTTCTATTATTGGGTGAAAAATAGGGAACTGAATGTCAAAATGTTTGCACCAAAAAGTGAAACAGGTCTCGTTCTCAGAACCTATCTGTGGAATCCAAGCCTTAGAATGCATCCCGTTCCGATATCTGCACAAATAAATAGTTATTAATAGTAATAGTAACATTTACCCAAAAACCCCTTTGGGGGACGTTTGAATGAAATCCAACTATTTTTAACAAAGTTATAGAAGGTCAAAGTTTGACATTTGACGTAAATTTGTTGCCCTCTAAGACGTGTGTGACGTGAACTTATATGAACGGCGGACATTTCAGTTTTCCTTTTTCAGTTCTTAGTTAGTTTTCAGTTATTTGTATATCAGTATGAAGAGACAGACAAGTGTACGTATATGTGCAGTATGTGCTAATAAAATTTGCGGGAAGTGTCCAATCGGATAGACCTATGTTCAAGTTAGTACCAGTGGTTTTGTGCATGGAGTAAGGTGGAAATTTGTGAAGACGTCTTGAATCAACCATTTCCTTTTACTTTACTAAAATTATTTATCAAAAGGCAAATATGCATGTTTCGGCGACTACTTGCAGCCTTTTTCAGTGCTTAAGTTTGGATGGACATATACATGTGTGCATCAGTATGGCATAATGGGCAGCGTTTGTTTATTTCGGAAGGGTACAATATTTATGGCTTTGGTATGTATGTGCATGTGGAGCTTAGCAATTAATAAAAGAATATTTTAAATTTTCAGTTATGTACGAATTGAAAACCATGCAAAGAGGGTTCCTTACATAAGATGAACATAAAATCTTTATACTACCAGTTTGTGATATCCAGGCAGACGGAATTTATCAGAAACTATTACAGAGATTCTCTCCGGACAGCCCAGAATAATGGCTCCAGGCTAGTTTTTTGATGACGGAGAGGAATTTAGTTGGCACTCCAGAGGCTACCGTTGCACATTTTCAACACTGTGTTCGTGAACACATATTCGCATCCGGCTAAAAAATTGCATTCAATGAAATTGTCGCCTTTTCTTATTGGGTGTGTGTATGTACTGTCACTTTTGGCTTCTGATCTACACGTCCACGGATATCTGCCACATAAGCGGACGTTAGATATTATCCCAGTTTGTTAAACATATGTAATATGATGTGTCCACACTAGCCAAACAGGCACAATAGCATATACAGAAAAGCTAAACAAGTCGAAATCCAGAAGCTCGGCCCTTCAAGTTTTGTCTATCTCCTATATAAGAATATTTCAGTGTAAATTTGCCCTAGCTCGCTACGATACTGACATTAAGTCTTAGATTGTAGTAAAGCTGTATGGAAGGTATAGCTTTGACTTGATATAACCTTTTTGGTGATGGTGCGATTCCCACCAAACTTGCTAGCATCATCCTCTATATTAAAGCGTATATTGCTGCGAAACTAGATGACTATAAAAACCATGGTCGTAATAAATATAGTGATATACTATTATTAACTTTATTTGAGCAGGTATCGGGGTCGGTATACCTTAAACCACCAGACGCCACACCACGAGACGCCAAATTTCTTTGATTTCCCAAACCAGTAGTTTACGGTTCACTTTCTTCTTCACTTACTTCCGTTCAATGTTGCTATTATGGCTTGGCGATGATGTTGGGTCGATACGTCAAATACGCCCCTGGATGATGCATTCGGAATTTGTCCGTATCCGCCGCTGGACGTTTTCTAAATCAGTTTTCGTCCACGGTAATACTCCGAATGCATAAGCCGGTGAAGGGGTGGCGAATATATTCAATACGCTTATTTTATTCTTCCACTTCAGTACCAGCTTTACACGTCGTAAGAATTTGGACAGCAGAGCATCGTTGAGATCACAACCCGAGCATGGGATCCTCGCAGAATTCCTAGGTATTTGTAGAAGTCTGTCTCGGTCATAACTTGAATGTGGAGGTCACCAATGCTGAGTCCGGCGTGTGGCTCGTGATTACCGTTGAGGATGGCTTGGATTCTATACTTGTCAAATCCAAATTCTATTTGAATATCACAGCTGAACATGTTTACTATTCCCAACAGACTTTTAGGGTATTCGTTAGTGCCAGAATATAGCTTGATGTCATCAAAAATATATCATCAAGTGTGTCAGCTCGCACTTAGCACGTAGGTCATATTTGATTGCGAAACCATGCCCTCTAGTATCACTCGGTTGTCATCAGAGAAGGTTCAGTGCCAAGCAAAACCAGACGGGACCCAACAAGTCTCCTTGCTGCCTCTCCATGTAAGGATAGGCTCTAAGATATTAGCACGCTCAGATGAACGCACTGATAAGGTGGTTTCCAACTCTTCCTTGACTGTCGTCAAAGATTTTTATTAGTTTCGGATCAATGCAATACAGGCGTAGGACATCGCTTAGCCTGGTATGCTGTACGCTGTCGAAAGCCTTGGCGTAACGGATGGAGCAACTCAACAGGTTTCTTTGACCTCAAGTTGCTTATCCAACAATTACCGAATCGATTACTAGTTTCCCCTTGAACCAACTCGGCACACCTTCCGCTCCTCGGGTAGAATGTTGCTGGTATCGAGCTGCGCATTCCAGTAATAATGCACGTTAGGAGTTTGTAGAGGGTTGGTAAGCAGTAATCTGTCTTGTATCTCCACCGTGTCCTTTTCGTACAAGGTAGGTAATTCCCGCAGTGAGAAAGGTAGCTTCCAAAGCCCATCCCAATATTCGTTCGCTTCCGCTGCTGAAAATTGAATTATCTGGACGCTGGGATTCGTTGAGTGATCTGAAAAAAACTGTGCTGGTTCCTCAAGTACGCTACATTCTGAACACGTCTGGAGTGATTTTCGTCATACCGTCGCTAGCGACAGCATACGAAAGAAAGTCCACGCTTTAGTTTGTTCAGAATTGCAACTATGGATGTACACAGGGGTTTTCATAGTTCCTATAAACCCACTGCACATTATTTCTCACCCGTCTGCTGGCATTGCAAGCAGTGTCATGCCTTAGTGAGTCCCGCCCACGTTCCAGACGAATCTTCTATGGTATATCTCTTCGGTTACTCAAGCCAATAACGCGAAAGCGAATCTTCTGACCGTGCAATCTGACAGCTATAACTGCACCACCATACACAAGTAATTGTAATTGCAGCAGCGACATATCAGCACATAGTTGAGATGCTGAAGATGCACAGAGCCTGGGAATACTTGGTCTACGAAAAGGATCTATTTCCGATAATTTTAATCACACTTTTTGGGATTCATCCCAAACCTCAGCGTAGACTTCAGCTGATATGTCGAAAAGAGTGTTTCGGTGAGTATTGAAAGTGTTGGCTGCTACCCCCATTGATTCTTGATCAAAAGTTTTCGCGATAGCCTCAAGTCGAAAACGCTCCCTGATGATGGTCGGGATTCAATCGCAACGAGTAATAAAGCGGCACTGGTCTGTGATTCACTGCGCAGTCACATGCGTGGAATGCGAGAATTGCTCGACAAATCTCTGGGGCAGATGGTAAGAGAGGTTCTTTTCTCCAGCCCATTTCATCAGCTGCCTACGCGAACTTTCTGAAGTGGTCGCCACATATTGTGGCGAAACAGCTGAAGCAGGCGGAGCATCGCTCTTGGCCTTCGTGGCGCATAAACGTCGAACCGCCCCACATTAGTGGTTCTTTGAGGCAGCCGGATCCAGTCACCAAGTCAGACGATTTCTGCTGGTTATCCGTATCAGACCTCAAGCTTCTCCTTCTTCTCATTCCATTGATTTGCATTTTATCACTAACTGCCAGATAATAGAGTCCTTAGTGGATAATTTACAAAACTGCAAAGTTCGAGCACTATCGATCTGACGTTTTAGATTATCAGAACCTTTGAACAACTTATTCGAAATTATCGGCTGAAGTAGTTTCTTGGTAACTTTGAAAACCATATATAATATAATGTACACTTTCTGCCGCTCGCGTTATGCACGAAAGTTTGCCTACCTTTCCACTTGAAAACCACAGCAAATACTTTGGATCTAGTCTTACTCCGTTGCCTACATACGCATGTTGCTCGCTACTCTATGTAAATTTTCAGTGAGGGTATTATCACCGGTTACAAAGGTTTTTAATATAAAGACAGTTAAGACCTTTTTAAGCACTACCTTTTGCTTCACTGGATATCTACAAATTAACTCTGATCAATTGCTCCTTCCCTTCAAAAAGAAACTTTAAATTATGCAGATAATGAAAAGGATGCATAAAAAGCTTGTCCTGGTTCTTATATAAGAACTTCTCTTGTAGGATGAAACAAGTCGGGAAACCGGAAGCTGGACGCTTCAGGTATGAAAGGTTTTGTGCATTTCTATTATAAAGACATTTGAGTGTGAATTTGCCCCATTAGTACGTAATGCGTAATATACATATATATCATGTCAGAATATCACTTTCGGATGATATTGACATTCAAAATCTTGAATTTCCAAAGAAGTGACAACTTTGACCAATCTCTATATTATAGCCTACACTGCTTCAGGATGAACTTAAAGGGGGGTTCCGTAGCCAATTGTGTGTGTGTGTGTGTGTTTGAGGTGAAGAAGAGGCAAAGCCTATGAGCATTCAGCTCTTGGCGGTCCATTGCAGTCGATTCCCCCGTCTAACGGAATATCCCGGATTCGTTTATGTATCGCAGGATTTCTGTTAGTGAATATCAAGCTATCCCCTGGAGTTGGAGCAGATCAGCATCAAAAATCTGATGTCTGATGCGTCCATAAGTGGGGCACTCACATAGAAAATGTTTCGTGGATTCCGCTTCCTAATTACAGGATGGACATGTATCATCTTGGAATATTCCTATTCTGAACGTATGCCCAGCTAGTAAATTATGGCCAGTCAAAATGTCCACAATACTTCTGCAAGTCTTCCTGCATTTCGATAGGAAAAACTTTGCAGTATGTTTGTTTGGCCCTGACAGGAAGAGTTTGGTCTGTCTAGCAGCATTAAGGCTTCGCCACCTGTCATTATGGGAAGCTTGTTCCAAGTTTTTGATAGCAGCATTAATCAATGCTACCGACACTCCAATTGCTGGTTCCGGTCGGGGCAAGGGGAAAGTTGAGGCCTCTTTTGCTAAGGCATCCGAGATTTGATTTCCTTCTACACCACAATGACTAGGTACCCAGAGTAAATCCACCGTATTGAATCTAGAAACAGAATTCAATCGGTTTCTACATTCCCGAACGATTTTTGAAGTGATCAAAGTACTACTCAACGCAATCTTGACTATCGATACAGATTGCGATGCGCTTGCCCTTCAACCGCTCGTCAATCATCCAGGGTGCCTGTAACCAATTATTGAAAATTATAGTAATATACTATTGTTAACTTTATTTGAAGGGATACCGGTATGGAAGGTATTTCGGAGCCTAGCCACCATATAGTGGCAGCCTCTTGACTTTTTTCACATTTTTCGGTTGGGTAGTTTCTGAGAATGACCCAGTTAAATAAATGATCAGTTTCGACCGCCCGCACTCCCCGCCTTTCCAACAAATGTCAAAACTAAGACCAGCTTTGGAAAGTCATTTGATACCCCAAATGACTATATTTGGTGATTTTAATAAGGGTTTGTTTTACACAAAATCTTAAAAAAGGATGGTTAAACATTAAAAAGTCTAGAAGATGCCACAAAGGTAGGAAAGTAGTTAAGTGTTACGGAAGTGTCAGTCAGCCGGTGGGCTAGTATATGTGAGGTAGCTAGTAATATTTACGGAGACGTAAGTAGAAAAATGTAAAATTACTACATATTTTCGAATAAACTGATCCTAGCAACTAATCGCCTGTTTATCCGTGTCATATAGATTATGAAATTGCCAATTCCCCCCGGGGAAGTTAAACAAAAATTCTGATAGAAATGTAAACTGCAACTTTCTACTGTAGAATACAGTATCTTGTACCGTCAACTGTAACCAGGTAATCGATGAAGTTAGCGCTAGTTTTCTCCATTGTTCCCGGTATAATTTGATCATCAATATATGATCAGTGAAGCTCTGATGAATCAAGGCGCTGACCTTCTATTCGTATTTCGAACTAATTTGTGTGTTAAATGATAAAGATGTCCAATTATATAAACTGTTTTAATAGACGACCTTTAAGAATTTATTAATATCGAAAGAGGAGTACCCATTTGCTCTAAAAAGTGCTAAAGAATTTCATTTCCAGACCGTAACATCGCACTAGGATGTTATCTGGCCAGCATTGCTTTTGTCCAGGATTATTACTCTGGAGTCATTCAGGCAATCATACATAATTTGATCGACTCGTATTTTACCGACTCTACAGACCTCACCAGCGAAATTTGAACCGTAATTGGCTCCCAATAAATGAACATTTTATTAGTGGCTCATATTTCTGGCCTCAACCAGTCGAAAGTAACTTCCTTATTTAATCTTGTTTCGAGCTGGTATTTGGTATTACACCAATTAGTGAAAGTTGCCTTATTTCCAGTCAGAATGTAACAAAGCGATACTTTAAAAATTAATATATCCTCTACATAACGTCTCACCTTAAAGGTACTTTTTGCCCTAATTTAAATCTCAATAAAAATATTATAAATTAAATATACACAACTTACCACGATCTGTTGCAAGAACAGGAAATTCAAATGAATTACGCGTCTCGAAATCCAAAGCGGTGGAAATGCATATTTCGCCAGTAGCCGATCGGACCTCAAATTCACTCATTTTCTTGATGCCTTCTCCTAGCGTGTAATTAACCATTGCATTAACTCCGCAATCTGGGTCACTAGCCGACACCTGTTATAGAATAGAAAAAGAGAGATAATAGTGCATTAGCAATTGGCGGAAAATCTACACTAAAGGCTTTACAGATCTAAGAAAAAATGCAGTTATTTGTAATCGGATTTAGTTCGCATAGATTTTCCCAGTTAATCGGCTTATCGTTAGCAATGCCCGTCGTGGTCATAAAAGTGCATGTCAAGGGGACCAATATGCGGTTTTCGCTAACAACGTCACAGTCTTCAATCTAATATGATTTTCTCAATCAATTAAAATTCTTCACGTGTTGCTTTTCACTTGCTCAAGCGAAGTGTGGAATAGTGGATGCAACTCTAGCCGAAGCAAAGATCTTTCAGCACTGAAAGATACAGTTTGTACCGTTTGAGATACTTTTCCCTCTGTTAAGTTAACAATCTGAGCTTGATGCCTGCTAGTTTTACGAATTATTTTGTTGGAAACTGCTAGATGTGGCTAAACTGACTAAGTACTTAGCGATGTGTTTAGATAATTTCGTTAAAACCAACTGTGTATAATGCAATTTGGAGCGGATATTTCCCCAGTTTTTCCAGAATTTCTTGGTGGCTTTCAAAATGTGTAAAATTTGCTTTCGTTTAGTGCATACTGTCCGCAAACTATGAAGGCCTATGTTGCATTCACTGCAGTACAAATGCATTAACTGGAGTGTCATGTCCCTCTCAACATCCACATGGGGATTACAAGCGTAATACGGTGTAGTGCGAAATACAAAGAGCGCTGGGCATAATCCACTCGACAACTCAGGCGCACCAACACACACCGCCAAGACGCTGGAATTACTGAAATCACCTTCGAAATGTCTGAAAATCAATTTTGAATGAATGCTAATATTACAATTAATTAGATCTAATGGACATATTGACTTGGACATTGATTGGAGGATTGAAAACGATTTATATTTTCAAAGCGAGTCCCCGTATGTGCCAGACAACACAGGTTCGAGTGGTTGTTTCTAGTGCGGCCGCCACTTCTTCAGGTACGAGTACGACTAGATTGCCATCAAACGTATCAATCCGAGTTATTGTGAAAGGGAACGCTTTGAGTGTTTAGGTAGCCAGATTTGATGATTATAATTGGATTTAGTTTAGTGTTGCAGTACTTATCCCGCTGATGGTAATTATTGACATACATTTTGTGAAACTTTTACTTTCAAAATGATTGGTGTAACGTGAAAATGTCTTTGATGGCTGTTCAGTGGCTTTTGGTGCTTCTAATTGCAATAAACGAAGAAGGATTTTTTTTTATCTTGATGGATATGATTGCCTGCCAAATTAGATTTTTTGATAAAATTAGTTTCATTCACTACGGCTAACTCTGGCTGTAGAGCTCAAGTACCGTCATTAATGTTTTCAAACAACAATTGCAATTAAACGTTTTTGAGACATTGTAGCCTACTTCAAGCCAGGTTTTCTGAAGTGGAAGTTTACCTCCTTGATATTCAGTCACCATTCATATATCATGGCCGAATGTTGAGAAAAGATTTCCTTGCAAAAGAAATTCCAATATGCATTCTTCACATCGTTTTTTTTTTAAATAGAAATTGATGATAGGAAGGTGCCGCAATGTCTGCATATACTTTAATTCAACTTTGAAATCTGAAATCTGGTCTGGTTTATGATACCTTCGAATATAATTAATGACAATAGATTCTGTGGTAAACTAAAGAAGTTCGGATGAATAACTTGAAATCAGAGAAACAGGGCCGGGTGGTTTAATGTAAATTACTACCATTTAGGTCAAACCCCAGGGTCTTCTAAAGATACGGATTGACCAGTGACCAGAATCAAAGCCGAATTAAGGAGTGTGGCATCCATCTTGTACACCACAAGCCGACGCTTGAGGCGCGAACGTCTCTGTCTCCGCCGAAACTCCCACAAGGGTGTCAACCGCTAATAACCCGACCTAGAACAGATTTTCCTTGGAATTTTTTTGAGATAGAAAGCAGAGGGTTATCCCTCCGATACCAGATATAACGTGAATATAACTGTTCCCGGCGTGAATATAGCGTTCCCCGGTGTCAACCCGTGGTGTAGACTCAGTTGACGGGGTTGCTGTCCAATCTAGGTCCTCGGTACCTCAGAACACCAGGTCGAAAGGGCAGGTGCGAGTAGAGAGGCTGGCCTGCTGGACGATCATAGCATGTATTTCCTTAGGTTGAAGGCTAATTATAATAATGATACTAAATTGAAGAAGAGCTCCAATCATTAATGGATCCTCAACCTTGCAAAATTTGCATTTAGATTGATTGGAAGCACAAGGATGCTAACGAGGCCCAGGAGCCTTGGGGTGTACCGGGGTATTCTGTATTAACGAACTATGCAAGTATCATAATTTCCCACTTAATTTGTAAAAAATAAAGAGCTTGAAACGTTTTTAAACGAAATTAAAATAAAAATGTCCTTCGGGGCTTCCGATTGAAGATCTCGTGGCTGTCTAAGCTCTGTTGGGAACCGACGAACTTGGGAGGGGACGTGGCATTGGACTATTTCTGTGGAGACAAATTTTGCATATCACCGAAACAAGCCAATACAACAATGAAGTACTGCGAGAAAAAAGCGTCTGGGTGAGAAGTCCCGCCTGCAATACCAACAACAACAATGCTACTCGAATAGTTAGTACCTTCTAGAATTTATCCTTAGAAATAGGTTAGAAGCGTATAATATATCAAATATGCTAAAATTCGTTACTAGCACCATTAAAGAGATCCTAGACATAACCCTGGAGAATACTTTTATAAATGCGATAAGTGATTGGAATTTCTATGTTGGGCGTCAGAGCAATAACATAACTCATGCAGAGGTAAAAAGTCATATCAGGAACGAACTAGAGGCATTAGTGGGAGAACGCATAGTCACCTCATCAAAGGAAACACCCTGGGGGAGCAAAGAGAGCTAAAAACTCTTCCAAACGCCGAAAGAAACTGAAAACTGGTCGAGAAAAAAAACGCGCTGGCGTATAGCAACGTGATTGCTTCAGAAAATTCTCTGAACAGGTGAACAAAACGAGGGACCATTCCGGCTATATGAGATTGTCAACTGCAAGGGACTCTAGAAGCCTTTTTCGGGCCCACTGCTGAGGGTGGCAAAGGGCAGCCTTGGGACAGATATCAAGAGAATGGAAACGGGCAAATGTGTGCTTCTTTCCAGAAGTGAGTGAAAGGGAGGTGAAACTAAATTTTTCAGAGCAATTTCTTTGATATTGTCTGCACTGAAACTTGATATTCCAATGTGATCTCCACTACATCCATTACAGCATACTTTCCGCAATGTGTAAATGTTTGAATATTGATAGTACTTTTCGTAACATATTGCATGCAAAAGTACAGAATGCCTTAATTCGCACGGGAGTCGAAAACCCCCTAGCCTGACGGATAATGGATAATGCTAGAAAACAGACAAGTATAAATACCAACAGGTACCTATTCTACTGCATGAACTTATCGCAAGGTAGTCCACTGGGTGGGGTATTAGCACTGTACAGTGGCCTAAGAATTCCTAGAAGAGCTAAAAAATTCTGGAATAAAGCTTCATGATTAGGCCGGTGGTATTTTATGATTTTCTTGGCGTAAGTATGAAGACTGCATATTACAGAATTTGAAAATTATTATTAACTGATACAGAATCCAGGCAAAACCGCTAGAGTACCATTCCCTCGAAAGTGCAACTTTGATTACTTAAGAGTGCACTGCATGGCATAGAAGCAGAAAACAGGAGTCAAGTAGTTGGGAAATTTATCAGACAAGAAGCAATCCTGGAAGGCCCACGTCAGAAACAAACGAAAGTAAGTTACAAGTTCTTTAATAATTGGGGTGCACTCTGAAAATACCCCGTTGGTTATATGCTGTAGCGGTAGGGCCAATAGGTATAGCTGGAATTATAGCTTAGGAAAACAGAACCAAGCCCGCCGCAACGGCCAAGGAGTTAGATAAACTTTAACTCAGATATGTGTGGTCCTACCGAAGCATGGTATCTCTGGAAGTTCTATCAATATTGACTCGCCCTCAGCCTTAAATGCAAATACAAGCAAGCAGATCGATTTATTGATTGTCCAGGGATATCAGCGCAGCGAAGACCCGATTAAATAGAAAATAAGTTGACTTTCTTTTGAGATGATATCCCGAATCACTAGTAATGAGGCATAGAATTGCAATGAAGTTTAATGTCGTTAAGAAATTTGAAACACGATGGAATAAGGTCCGGACTTGGAGAGCATGTCGGTGACCTATTGCTTAAACTACCATTTACTGCTACGTTGACGGGTCTTTGAAATTGTTCTTCAGTAAACGTACTTTGTACCAACCAGAAAACTACCCAGGGTAGAATGTTACAATCCAAGCCAAGGGACTATCAAAACACTCAGGTGCAACCAGTTAAACTGTAGACTGGTCTTGGAGGGTTTTAAGTACACAGATATAATTAGCTTACATTATAAAGTCCTAATACTCTAGATTCCATGTCTAATCCAACATTATCTGGAATCTAGAGTATCCGATTGTATGGTCACGTAATTCGCGCTAACGAGAATTCACTTGCCAAGATTGGCCTGAACTTCGAAGTCCAAGTGCAAACCGATCACGACGAGCTGACCCCGCTTGTGAACGGGGCAAAGGCTGAAGAGAAAGTCAGCTATGAGGCAGCAGATGAGCTGCTTTGCTTGTCGATCAACTTGGGATGGTGAAGAAAGCTCTATATCTTAAAAGATCCAAACCGTTTAAGATCACAGGCAACTTAGAATTCTTTAAGGAAGGGTCGAACCTTCTTCGGATCAACATGTTCATTTTCCTGGAAAGGGAATAAAAAGATCCTTCCTAACAATTGAATCCGGCTTTCTTCAGATTCTTGGCTACAAATCTGACTAATCTAAGCCCTTTCCCATGGTACTGGTCTATGAGAATCTAAATTACTTTCACGATCAGTGCTTAGTAGTTACTGTATCGTCGAATCAAATG
Source organism: Hermetia illucens (assembly GCF_905115235.1). Classification (NCBI taxonomy): domain Eukaryota; kingdom Metazoa; phylum Arthropoda; class Insecta; order Diptera; family Stratiomyidae; genus Hermetia; species Hermetia illucens. The sequence continues at coordinate 145,224,054 of NC_051849.1, forward strand.
AGTAGAACCTTTTTATCCAGTCCAGAAATATGAATTAAACCGTTCGCAGGATTGTTTAGGTTCCTTTAAGAAGAGTCTTAAGATCATAGCAAAAACCCCAAGGTTCAAGGTAAGGTAATGAATGAAGATATCCCTAGAAGCTAGAGATATCCCCAGATAATGTCTGCATCCTATTTGGAGTGACCTATGAAACGTTTATTTATATTCTGCGACAATCTTTACTACCTGAGAGAATACTTAATACCACTTGAAAGTCTAGATTACCTGGAAGTTGGAAGCACCCTAAAATTCATGTCGGTTATACAAATAATTGGCATACTATAGTTAATACGAACTACGAACATCAAACCTGGGAAGCCTTTGGTAAACCTTGGCGCTTACGTGCAGAATGACGATGTCGAAGAGAAATTTTGTGAAGAGTTTTTCCCAAGCTCTTTGGCGAAAAAATTTGGTCAATTGGCAAACTTATAAGAATGCCAAGCGTGGGGCAAAGAGGGTAGATTAGGTGAATAATTTTAAAAGAAAAGTTTTAAAATAATAAAGTTAGTGATTGCAAACGAGATCTGCAATGACTAGTCTATGTTCATACCAAGGGAACTAGGGTATCAAAGGGATTTGTTGCTTTAATGACAAGAATCGTAACTTGTTTGTGGGTCTACTGAAGCTGAAGAACTCTTCAATTGGGTCCTGATATAAAACAATTCGGAAACCGGAAACTCCGAACTTCAGATATGAAACGTTTTATGCAAGAATATTTGGGTACATGTTAGTTCTATGCAAAGTTCGTAGTTCAAATATGTTAAGCAAGCCCGACTATTCACTTTAATGTGATATTGACATTTTATCTACATATGATATCCTAGGATGCAGTAAATTAACGAAAGACAAACACTGACACTGATTTACAGTAATTTCGCTAGTAATAATGCAATTTTCACTAAACTTTCCGGTATAATCAACCTATATTACTGCATTAAAATAGAAACGACACTAATTTGGGACGCCTTTCCAATCTTTATTAAAGTACTATATAACCTTTATTAGATTCATCTGGCGTTTTGAGGCCCCGATGCCATTTAAGTTCCTCATCATTTTTCAGATTTTTCGGCTGGAAATTTTCCAAGAACATCCCCTTAATTTAAGTGGTTTCTTCTCAAATCCCACTCCCCAATATGGAGACCCCCGGCAATGATTAAGTCAGTAAGAGATAAATACTATACTTAAGAAGAACAAGGAATACGTTACTGTAGGGATTGGCGGACTATAGATACTATTTCACAGGGCATACGCCTTTTCATATTAAATGGGCCAAGGACAAATCTTTGCATTTCTTTTCCATTTCTGGTGAAGTCATTAAGTTTATTGTACTGCATAACTGACTTAATTAAGGGAAACGATGAATTCACTTCATCAATGCAATATTGGTCATCCGAAACCGAAAAAAGTATCCTCATTAATGCCGCAATCCTAACTCAACCCTAACCACGATAATGATATCTTCTTAGGCAAACACATCGCACTACTCAGTACTCATCAAAACTACCAATCGATCAATTTGGTATGCATTCATTTAAGGTTTCAATCAGTCAATCGTTCCGTTTAAGTATTGGTCATGGTTATGTTAACGGACCTGCTTTAGCACCCAGTTCGGCCAAAACTTCAATCCTGACAGCGTTATGCTGTTCACGTTAGCGTTAACTTTGTGTAATCAATCGGCCCTCAGGCTATTGTGCTACCTGTGTTATTCGCATGACGCACTGCATATACAACACATAAAGTTACACAATGTGGCGCATGTGCGTTCTGTTTTAACGAAAACCACTTAGTTGATTGATATCTGACTGTTATTTTCATGTCTTAAACACGCGTTCGCTTTTTTCGCTTTAGCTCAAAACAAAAGGGAAATGCATGAAATATTTACACAAATTAGATGGATTGAATCAAATGTTTTGGGTAATGCATGCGATTTGTGCATGTATGACGACACGTAAGGTCTTTAATGAGTCGGTTGTTTTTGGCGGTGATTTGGAAAAGAGTTTTGGGTCATTGCAAAGTGAGAGGAGAGGGGACTCAAAGCTACTCAGTTTCAAAGCTTTAATTAAGAATTAAAAGGTTATGTGTTAATCATATGTTTGTATACATATCTTGTACTATTAGAATATTTTAATAAGTTACTCGCCTAAATCTTTCGTTTATGGATTTTTTTGGTTAAGATATATCTCCTATATTTACTGGAAAACGTACTATATACTTAGTTGCTGTGAACTAGCTTAATGCAAGTTACTAGCTCGAATCTTTCGTTTTCTTTGACATTAATTTGCAAGTTTTCTGTGAAAAACCGACTGTTGCAGATTCACATCAATTAATGCTATATGCTTTCTCCTTGTCACCTGAACTCAGATGATCTAGCCTCATTGGCCAATCATGACCCCAACTTATTCAAAGTGTCGATTGAAATAGGTAAAAAGAGGCCAAAACAATTGCAGCGGTAACATATGTGAAGCATAGCATACTGAAAATATATGCAAGTAATCAATAGGCAATACAGCATAACACCAGCTATTCAAAAGATTTTCCGCACTCTTAGGTAAAACGAAAGAGAAGCGTGAAATAGTTTTGAGTGTTGCCTTGTGTAGGAAGTGGTGTTGAGCTATTCGTAGAATAGTCAACAAAGGCAAAATTTTTGGTATTCCCAATGAGAGACCGTCTGGCTGAGAATTGCAAATTTTTCTTCAAATCAATTAAAGTCAAATTACAAATCACTGACTAAGCAAATTAGAATTTATTCTTCGGTTTGTATAGGGAAGAAATATGGGTAAATATTGAATGCTTTCCATACAATCACATATAACTTTTCGTGCTCAGCTCGTGGAAGCAAGTGTATAAGAACAAATACAGTAAATATTCGGTTTGTGAAATGATCAATTATAACGAATATTTCCATTTTATCGGCCTCGAATGAAAGCGTAAATTTCTTTAAGCTATGCAAGTTTAACCTAAACAACAACCCTCCGCCATTGACGTTCTTCCACGCGAAAAAACATTTTGCACACAAAAGTTTTTCGCATGTGCGCGCACATACTCGTGATTTATTTAATTCTAGCAAATATCCAACACAGAAATCGTGCGATCAAGATAATTTATTTAACAATTTATCTGCCGATTTCCAGGGCTTTCTTCTCACCTAAACCTCGCTACAATCACTACAGTCGAGAGAGTGTGATTTTCCGCTGAGGGGAAAACGACACTATGTCGATATGGTTGATCCCGTCTCCAATCACAGTACATGCTGAATTCACTTACTGGCTTTTCTAGAATTTCTTTCGAATCTTAAACGATTACAGCAATGAAATGCGTCTATGTGAATGCCGCGATTGTGATGCTGAAGTGATAGCTGAATGCTGCAGAAAAGTAGCCAGGTATCTATGGATTTTCATGCAGAAATGTAAATTTATCGTTTTAGCATTTCTAGTGGCAGGATGACGAGAAAATCGTAGCTACTGGAAGCATGTCGGGAGCGAAAGATTCCTGTCAAGATTTACATTTTGGGCGCCTGTCTCAAGATGGCAATGCCGAAGGGTTGCGACTCTAGCAGAATGCTTGGGGCTTCACTTTAGCATAAGATTTGTTATAAACTTTTTGCTTTCTAGAAATGTACTTTTGAGCATTTTTGGTGGCTTACTTACCTCGAAACGTGAGGGACTAATAAGAGACCACAGCATTTGACAGAAAGTGATCATTCACCGATCAGAGTCTTCAAATCTATTGTTAGCTAGAAAAATGTTTGCTACAGTAACCGGATTGAGATGATTGAGAATGAATAAAGTGGAAGAACTATGGGCAAGCACTATATATATACATATGCAACTGGGCTATGGTTCGTAGGCAGCGTCATTTTGTCCAACCTCTGTAATCAGCATATCACACCCATGCTTTTGTTGTCCTTAAATACCCACATTATTTTATTTCTTCTTAATTCACTCTTATTTTTAATTTATCTCATTTCTCATATCTTCCGAAGGTGCATTTAATTAACGACACCAGTTCAGTACTGTTGACTTATATTCCCTTTTTTATGCTGACTCAATAAAAAAGTAATGAAACGCAAACGAAGCAAAACACATTAAAGGCACGATCAACTCAACTGAAGACAAATACTAAACGTTCCTTGTTTGTTAAGTACGAATAAAAGTGTTACAGTAAAGATCAAAAATGCAGTCACTGTTTGCAGGGTCGGCCTGAAGGTTCGAGCCTTGATGATATTCTGTTGTTTCGAGGCAAGAATTTCCTTCTGGTGTCCACGCATACATACATTATTTCTGTTCCTCCGTACATCTGCAAATGAACCAGCTTTGTTGTCCGTGGACGTCAGACATGCCAGTAGTTTTGCTAAATAGTCCAGTTTCAAGGTACATATGGGAGAGTGTTTGCAAGTACAGGGTAGTTTGGATGGATTGGAAACTGGTCAATCGAAACTGTCGGCGTAGGATTCCAGAAAGAACGAAAAGCTGCGATAAATTTTAAGATACTGGAGCTGGACAAGTGCTTCAAGCACCAGACTTATTTGGGATATTCCACTGTTTCCTTAACAATCGTTGACATCAATTTCAAGTAACTTCCTGGCTTGAAACATCAAATTTACATAAAGGTGAACATTTTAATGTCTGAAGCCCTTACGGGGATTATTTTAGGACCAGAAGTTCGCCAAAGTCATCGGGCTTGAAACTCTCCTAGTCGAATTAAACTCTCCTTGGATGAGATAATCTATGCTAATGGAAGAAACTAAAACCGGTCATATCACTTTCGTAGGCCAAAGCACCCTGTATCTGATCCCTTCCTTAAAAGGCGCAGACCCAACAAAGTCTACGAAATCGATATAAAAAAAACAAAACCTTTAAGAAAAAGCAGAAGAAATCAGATCAAAGGTCATTTTAATTTAATTTCTTCAATTCGATACGAATGATGTTGGACTTTTAAGTGTTCTCTTTTCATCTCTGTTTTTGTTTTAATTTTTTCTTTCATTTTGTTTTTCACTAGTTAATTTCATTTCATGTATATCGTTTGTATTTAAACGGAATGCTTACACGGTCTACTGGAGGGCAAACATGGCGACAATAATAACAACAACAAGAACGGATGCTGGGAGTTCATGGTAAATTTTCAAGCTAGTTGGAGACAATATTGTGTGGCTAGAGGCGATACTTACTATATATAAACATATGCACCCAAAGCCTATTAACCAGCAGCCCTTCGTCCATGAGAATGGTGGCTGACATGGGCACAGAATAATTTCAAGAGTTGAATTGAGTGACTATCGATACCTGAATTATCACAATGGTAGTTTAGTTAAATCTTTCCGTAAGGATTTATATTTTTTTATAATAACAATATTTTGCATTAGGTAAAGGGTTTTATTAACTCCTGTCTGCCAGAGGTCTCCAAAAGTTCCACCACTTAAAATAAATGCCATTCATAGCTCCAGGAAAGCACTCCTCAATTTAGAATAGTAAGTATACAAGGGTTCGATCAAACGATGGTGTAACAACGTGATAGATAACGTTGATCCTATATTGCTATTTAAAACATTATAGAAGTCTACAGGTCTCACGATGAATGCTGGGTGTAGTTAAAGTACAGCTGATCAGAGAGACTCGAATTGATTATTTAGGGCTTGCAGGCTGACCCCCATCTTATGCGAGAGGCTAAGGTTTCATTTATATTAATCAATCACTATTATGGAACGAAGGAATCAATGGCAGGTGTAGGTAAGAGAGCCCATATCCAATGACATTAGAAAGGCGTAAACCATCCCTACCTCCAAACCGCAGGTGTCTTATGCAGTTCACCCGTGATAAAAATGTTAGTAAGAACTAATTATTCGTTTTCACTGTTGTAACCACAATTCAGGAAGGTCGCATATTTGGAATTCTGGTCAAATCAATGGTAATACAAGCAGAATCACTGTCGTAAAGTTACTTTAATATATTCCTCCCGAGGATGAAGTATTCACATTTCTTCACTATTGCTATAAACCCCTAAGTGGGTTATAAAGCGTTAACCACGCCAACGCATCATCGTTAACGGTCTATGACAATGTGCTTGATCTTTCCGCAAAACTTTGGGAAAGGTTTGCACTACTTCTCCACCGTTCTCTGCTATGTAGCTCCAAATAAGGCCCAACCATGGGCTACCCTAGGATACTGGATTCCGTAGCATGGCGTTCCGGAATGGAGTTGTCATCCTTTCCAAAGTGTGGCCAAGCGACTGCCACTTTCCTCTCTAATCAAAACATCTACGGATTTCTGGCTCACACTTCGGTGAAGTTCTTCTTTTGCTATTGTCTCAGATCAGTTTTTGGCGGTACGTTGCTCTTCAACACAACGCAGACATAAGCTGATGAAAGCTTAGTGCGTTTCCACACCGCATGATTCGGTGGAAGAACAAGTTCTCCTGTCAAGTCAACACGAAGGATATCACCGATTACGAGGAAAATAACGTAGAAGACATGAGCAGGTAATAGCAACAAATGTAACCGAGTTGACCGATTAATAGGACAGCACGTTACAGGTTAGCCTATATCGCAGAAATATAACCAATAATAACAAGGAACGTGGCCTTCTTCTTCAGCCATTGTTCCATTCATTAGGAGGGTCAGCTCGTCTGGATCGAATGCACCATTTTCTTCGGTGATAACTTGTTCTGGATGAAACCGTGAGGCTGTCAAATCATTATCTAATAGAAATATTTTACTGAATGTAGATTTAATCATCGGGAAAGAACGCGAATCATGATATTCTGCAAATTATAAACCAAAGAAGCGAATTTGGATGTACGGCATAATTCCTAAAGCTAAAGTTTATGAGCGATAATTAAATGCTAGCACAAATTCAACGGCTTGTATAGGACGTCGAAGAATACTAGAGGCAGAGGTCTCCTTCGAGAATAGGGGAAAAGAAGAAGGGCTTTCAAAGAAGCTTGTGGTTCGCTAATCCTAGCGAGCTGTTACGGAATATAGAAAAATATCATAGTGTATGCTTTCTGGTTTAAAAAGAAAAGCTCGTATATTATATACAGGTGGACAGGGGGAGAGTTATTGTCATCTAGGATAACAACGAGTACGATTCGCTGGCAAAAAGAAAACTCAAACACGCCCAATTTTTGAAACTTCGGAGATATTCCTTACCTTGGGACACGGTAAGGTCATCATTGGAAATATTACAGCACACCGAATTTGAACCCGCCATTATCAAGAATTCGCTGCTTACTCAGGCAATAAATTCACACACTTTCTGAGAACGGGGAGGAAATACTCAGTTAAAAAAGCGAGGTAGCAGTGCAACACATTTATAAACTAGGGGCCAACTCGGAAAATGAGTTTGTAGTCTCTTTTAATTACATTAAACTTATTGTGCAGCATCCCAATGAAGAAGACTTTATCCTACCTGAAAATGATCATAGTTTTCTTTCTTTCCATTATTCTGCCTTTTTTGCATTTTGGTGTTTCTTTATTTTGATATTGAAATAGCCCCCTATCCCCCTTTACCTTCTTTAAATTTGGTGGGTGTAAAAGCCAGGACTTACAGGCAAATTTCCCCGGAAACATTCCATGTTTTATTTATATTCCAGTGCTATCTGCAACTTATGTGCGAAAGACAGGGATGTTGATGTGCAACTGCCTTTCATAAGAAAAAAGAGTTCTCCTTAATAGAGGCACTTTGTTTTAGGATATTAACTAAGATTATCCAAAGCCTGCGAATGGCACAGATAGAAGATTTTACGCAGTAATTAAGCGAAGAGAACAAGGGACTAGTACTCGAGGCTGGGTCCTAGCTACCTAACTCGTAACCAAATATAGAAAAAGCATTCTAAAATCTGCTAAATCTATCGTTGTGTGCGATGTTACTTTAAAATTGCCACAAGAGTTCACTGTTTTATGTATTGTAATATCATGCTTAAAGTAATTGAAATTATCACAAATCAAAATCGGATTCTGAAAACATAACTAAAAACGATCTGCAGAGACTTATTTGGAAGTCATTTGATAGAATCTACCAGAATATATTATCTTTATGCTATGTATTGTTGCAGTAACAATTAGATGGAACTTATTAAATGGGCTTTACGGTTGTCTTGAGATCAGTTGAAATGTGAGATCAGCGATAGTTGACTACAGAAAAGGTGAAAAAATGCATTTTGATAGGCGAATTTCACCCAAAGAAATCGTGCGTTATCATATTAATTTAAAATTTTGAAGTACTGTTACGATCAAGCCCGTAGGAAACTTAATAATCGGTGCTTCAAGTATGAGAGCTTTTGTGGGGTTTTTATGAAACAATGAGTCAATCACACGATGCTTCCATTTGTACAAAACATATTTCGTAGCGTACATACTCGTATATGCACTCAGTAAACCTGACTATTCACTTCAGTGTGATCATGCCATTTTTAAAGTTTTGTGTAAACACAAACACGGAAGCGTCTAGTTTCCGGTTTTCCGACTTGTTTTGTTTACGGTTGAACTTATTTCACTCCGAAGAGGCAAATTTTACCTATTTTAATATAGTTAATAATGGTAGGATTTTCACCAAATTTTCCAGAATTATGGTCAACTCTATCTCATGTGTTATTGCAAACCTTTGTGGCTTTGGGAAAAATTGTGGAGGCTACGTAAATTAAAAAAAAAAAATAATGGACTATTTTCAGTTTTGTTTGGACAAGATGGTGAGTACTTCGGAAACTTTGAGACACCTACGATTTTTTGCAGATTTTTCTATTGTAACACCTCCAAAAGTATCAATCGAAACTTCTCATATGATGCCTTAAGCCAATATTGGAAGAAATTGGTCAGCATTGCGATCGTCCGATATTATTACCCTAATTTCACTCAGGTACTCATTCACAGCTAAGTCGACTGGTATCCGACGTCAAATCACGATACAAATTCCACTGCCAACAGTGAGATTTCCATACGACAGGTTCGCGCTCTAACCACTAAGCTATCCGGACATACAAAGATGTCAAGGTTGTGAGGAAACCCAAAGTATGTTTCGTTTCATCAGGCAAAAATATTTAGCAAATGAGGATGCAATAGGAGTCCTTTCGTCGCCCTCTTGATCGTTGCATGTTGATATCAAGATGTTGGACTCCGAGGCAGACTACCAGGCACTCAGCTTAGTTTTCAATTACCAAACAAAAATCAGGTAAACGCGTGTCAGTTGAAACCATACGTAGTTATGTGCCAATATATATTTCTGCGGTTTGTATATACGTTCAGTCGCCATAACCCAAAATAGGAATTTTTTCTGCTTAGTATTTATGTATGTTAGATAATTGAAAGAAATGACTTTGTTGTTTCCATACATGTCAATGGCTTGGCCTAGAAGAATACACTTTCAAGGTAGATAGTCAATCCGACTTGCTAGGGGTTCATTGGCCGCTACACCGCTGGAGCACGCAATCCATACTGATAGTGCACTCTAAAGCTCCTGGTAAAACACAACGTCGGCTTCACCAGTCCTTTTGTAGCTCCAGTTTCGCTCCAGAAGACTTCATTCTGCATCCACGTAGAAAAGCGCCCTTAAAGGATATTATGTTAACGGCGTTAGGACCACACGAGTTAAAAGTTAGATTGGGATCCCTATGGAGACCATCCATGCCGTCGCAAAGATAATAGCTACTGACACGTAACACAGAACACCTCCGAAGCTTGATCGACATAGAGCAGGCTCGTTTTCGCTCCGGATTCTCCTGCATTCATCACACCAATGCCCTACGAATCATTTTGGAACAATACGCGGAATATAGATCTTCGCTGCACCTGCCCTTCATCGGTTTCTAGAAAGCTTTCACTATCGTGAACAGGGAGTGTGTTTGGAGTACTCTACCCAGGAGAGGCACTCCGGAGAAATTAATAGATATTATAAGAGCAAGATATGATGGCGCAAAATGTCACAAGGGGGTGAAGGTTACATCCTCTCCGCGATCCTATCACTATTATTATTTCTTCTTATTATCGGGGACGTTCTTGATGTTGCCTTGTCCGAAAGACGTGGAGGACTTCAATGGAAGATGACATCGGTCCTCAAGCACCTCGACTAAGCTGATGAAATCTGTTTGCTCTCTCACCAAGGTTCTTAGTCTGAGGGACCATCGCACTCTCTTATATACATTAATGAACAGATCATCGAAGGTGTAGATCAATTTTTATATCTAGGAACCGTGGTTCCTGCCGAACGAAGCACTGAAATGGATGTTGCCCAACGCATTAACAGCACTAGATCCACTTTCGCTGCCTTGTTTAAAACCTTAAATTGCAGTTATTTTAACACTAAATTAAGTTCAGACTGTTCTGCGCTAGTGTTTTTTCTGTGTTGCTATATGGGAGTATCATATGGAGAGTGAATTCCACTGTTACCCAAAAGTTTTGAAGCTTTCGTCGTGGCCGAAGAGTGGGTCGCCCCAAAGCATTTGACGCAGAGCAGCAGAGGAGGAGTACGAATGTCTCGAGAAGTCGTGAAGGGAGCTGAAGGACATTTCAGGTAATCACGAACGATGGCGCGTAGGTATGGTTGACGCGCTATACCCACCAAAGAGTGAATGGCAAACATATAAGAAAGATACGTCTCTGTATCTAATTCTAGCTAGTATTATCGACCTCGCTTGCATGGTTTCATCTATGGAAATAGTGTACATCTTCTATGCGGATCATAGAAATTAAGTATTTCACTGCTATTTTCATTCTATTTTAGCATTCAGGCGTGATAAAAGCACGCTAAATGGAATGCGATGACACATTGTCCTTACAAGTAGAAAATACTCAAGAATCAGAGAGTTTGATGTACTTACGTATGCATTGCATACACAATAATGAAATCTTTGAGACCAAGATACAGGCCATACGAGTATCTCTGTGGAAACAAAGAAGGAAATATTATGAGTAATAAAGATGAGGTAGGTCCAATACTTCAAGGAATTACTGAGCTTTACTCCACCGTTTACTTTCACCCGAACAATCATTGCAGAAATTTCCAAAAATGTCGTAGTTCATTTATCATTCATTTGCGGCTACTATATTTAAGTGAGGCTAAAGGGATGTTACATGATCAAAGGTCATAGCGTTGGTGGAATACCGTGAGAAAAAAGACAACTCGAACACAAGTAGATTTGTGTGATATTGACTCATGTAAGAAAGTCTGGCGACTGGCGCAAAAGCTGTCTACAGATGATCAACTGTTTTCAATAAAGCAGATGCTTGAGAAATCCGGGAAATTGAAATTGATGTGCACCCGATCATTGTACACTTTGAACGGGGCTACAACATTGTCGATAATGACATATTATATAAAATAATGTTCAGTTTTTAAATCCAATTAAAATCCCAGCTCAAGATCCGGGGAGAGTTCACACAGAGCTTCACCACAAACTCGAATTTGAAGGATTATCATTGTACCGTAGCGCCACTACTAGTAACATCAACCCAGCTAATAGCCTTCGCCAATGACATCACCATCATGGTAGTCCCTATACCCGAAGCCAAGGCAACTTGTAGAGATGTGAAGTCTGTAGCAAACGATGGAAGAATTAAGCGTCAGCGAAACAAAAACAAAATTTACTACGCAACACGAAAAAGATGACAATAGGGTAATTGAACGTCGAAAGTAATGACAGTTTTGTAGCACACCTGAAAAAGGATTTGTAGAAAGACGGGAGAATTCAGAGGTGAGTAAGTCTATCAAATAAGAGTTTTTAATCGATCCTCCCAATTTCGAAATCAAAAAACCTACGCAGAAAGATCAAGTTCCATATATACAGGATTATCGTCAGACCTTGTTACTGTTTCGCTGTAAAACTTGGACCATCACAAAAGCATCTGAAAATCATGAACTGGGCAACCAGCTAATACACCGATGTACGAAATCTTAGACGATTTAGCTGTATCCATTTTAGTCAAGCTCTCCAAACTGCAATGGGCAAGGCCATGTAGAGCGTACGGACAACGAAAGAATCCCCGAGAACATGCACAAGAAAACCACGAAAAAGATAGGAGGATACGATATACTACTATAGTAGGTAGCTCTTAGGACTTCAAAATTCGAGAACGGGATCAGCGAGTCGACATTTTTGTAATGTGTTTTGGAGGCCAAGGCCTGCCTTGGATATGATGGTGATGAATATTAATTTACCGCTAAGAAAAAATTAAAAATCAAAGCCATGGCTCTTTGTATCCTTCAATAACTCATAATGGAGGATACACAGATTAAGATTGTAAATGGGGATCTCAAATCAAGTAATTTTATTGAGTCTTAGTCTCTATTTTCGGTGAAATTTGGTATGTACTGAGAGCTATTCGCGAAGGCATTAGAACCCAAAGATGGATTGATATGTTCCTAGGTTCATGAATCCAGCTTGAGTTCTTACTTCCTAACAATATTATCTTTGGAGTTGTTTACAAATGCAGTTGGGGACGAATTGCAAAACATTTTAAAAATTGGGAACGAATAAAACCTTTCTAGAATTAAAATCTGTGAAAAGGTGGCTTCTGGTGGAATAGCAAATCTTAACATTTGAATGGAATCGCGAAAGATGTTCGATGTTCTCAGATGTTTAATGAGATAGGCAGCTGGCATGAGCCAGATGTTTCTTTTGTTAGATGGGGACATAGATATGCTTATAGTTGAAGTTTGAAGGTTAAGAACAATTCGAAGAGAATTTTTATTTGAAGTCACAAGTGCTTCCGAACGGTGTGGCTTCAAACAAAAAAATCTTCTTCAATAAAAGAGAAATCTTTGGGAATTGGTTTTTTATGCGGAAGAGTTTAGCATTCAAAATTTTCAAATGAACCTACATATGTCAGCATTACCGAGAAAAATACTCGAACTAAACAGTTTGTGTGTGAGTATTCCGTTCGTTATTTTGCGTGCCGATCTTGTCAGAAAATTATTTCATACCCAACCTAGGAACAACATATTTATTTCAGAGTAAATTTCTGTTATTATTTTGGATCATTATCACGGAGACGATTACACTCGTTCAACTTTTTTCACAGGTATTATACCTCGAGTACTCAGAAACCAATTTCCGGAGAAAATTGAAAAAAAAAACAGTTCAAACGTATGAGTATCATGTCCACGGATTAACAATCGAATAAATGGAACAAAAAATTAATAATAACTAAAAAAACACTTTCTTAATGATTTTAATCCCCCCGTCTTTGTCTGTCATCGTAAAGTTGCTCGTAATACCAGGCGGTGGCTGACATGCAACTTACTCCGTTCATCTTTTGTCTTATTAGTGTGTATATTTTGTGTGAGAAGGCCATTAATAAGCCGCGCGACCCAACAATCAAATCCAATCATCTTTCCATTAATGTAAAAGCCTCCTCAAATGAAAATTATATGGTTTTAAAGATACTTTTCCGTAACGTCCGTATGCATAGTTGAGGAATGTTGGTTTTGGGGTTGGTCTATCCACTTGAAGATGTGGGGCCGATTCTTTTGTAGATATGTCGGTACCTAGATTTGCAAGAGTCACTATACATTTTTTCAATGACTTTGCTGATGTACGAGAAGTTATTATCCCAGGTAGGCACTGAAATGTGACGGAGTTTGTAGGTACTTAGTTAAGATGTTGATTTTTTATTGTTCAATTTTAAAGAGAACTATTTAAAGGGAAGATAATCCTAGGAAATGAATAGGGGATTAAGCGTACAAAAAGATGTTATAGCACCTCCGATGCAATTATTCGTAGAGATAGTACAAATTGATGTAGAAGTTCGCAGTCTTGTTGTTTAACTGTGGCGAACTTCGTATAGCGCCAGCTGTTTTCAAACATTCTCGCTAAGGTGAATATGCAAAATATCCTTTCTTTCATAGACATAAGAGAAAGAAAAGGCTAGTGAATCGGTCTTGAACCTAGTGAGTTGTTATTGCTGCAATCTTACATGAAACGTTTGCAGAAGACCATTCATTTTATGCTAGCTAACTGCTCTTCAATTTATTTAATGCTGACAAAATACACAAATTCGGAACTGCAGTAAACAAGTCGGGAAACGGGAAGCTTAACACTTTAGGTATAAAAGGTTTTGTGTTTCCCTATGTGAGGAGCATAACGTAGTTCTCCATTGGCTTATAGCATTGACCCGAGATATTGAAATCGCTCAGTTCTGGGCAGGTTACTGCCATTGCCGGAACTGAGCGATTTAAATATCTCGAAGGACAGGTTACTGCCTTTGCCAGAACTCAGCGATTTAAATCTCTCGAATCAATGCTATCAGCCAATGGAGAACCGCGTAATGAAATTATTTCACGCATTAATGCAACCTGGATGAAATGGCATTCCCTAACTGATTTTCTTTGTGATCGACGTATCAGCGCACGTCCCAAATCTAAAATTTACTGCAATGTCGTCCGTCTGCTACTCTCTATAGTTCTGAGTGGTGGCCGATTATAAAAGACAATGAACGGCGTCTTGCGGTAATGGGGACGAAGATGTTGCATTGCACTGGTGGCGTGACACGTTTTGATCACGTCTGAAATGAGAATATCTGCGATCGATATGGGCTTACACCGATCGTGGAAAAACTGCGAGAGAGGCGTTTTCGATGGTGTGGTCACGTAATTCACGCTAACGAGAATTTTACAACCAGTATTGGTCAGAACATCGAAGTCAATGGTAAGTAACCGTAAATTCCGGTCAAAACAATGGTGGCTTGATACACTGGATGGGGATTTGAAGGTCTTGCGATTACATCCTTATCAGGCATTTGATAAAATAAAATGACGAAACCGATCACCACGGGCCGACCACTAGCCGACACCGCTTGTGCACTGAAGGCTGAAGAAAAAGAAAAAGATGTGAGGAGCAACGAGTGCACGCCAGCTCCGTGTAATATAGCTAAAAATTCCACTGCCCTCTATTTTCTAGAAAGCGATTTAAATAAATCATTTGATGGGAAACCCTGTGTTGATAATGGTCAACCCCATAAGCTCACACTCTGAGTTTAATATTATTAGCAGATGCCAACAATTTAACCAACATCACATATAAAAAAGAGCTAGGGAGAATTAGATTTTTCTTGAATGGAATTTCAATATTGCACTCGAATTTCAATTATTCTCGTTAATTATGACGTCAGCATCTTATTTGTATGGCTTAGGATGCTGTTAATTAGCACGAAATTGATAAGTTTGAACTTCTATAACTTGGAACTTGGCATGTGTATGCACAAGGCTGTCCTCTATGCCGATGCAAAATTTAATACACCTAGGATGAACCTAAGGGGAGTTTTTTAGTCAATTTTGAAAAGTTGTTAATATACTATTAGTAAATTTATTTGAGCAGACACCGGAATGGGACATCTCTCGAAGGTTAGATTTCACATAAGTGTTGTACATAAAACCTTAAAAAGGGCTGCAGATAAATAGATTCTTCATAAATGCGACTTTAATATTTCACGCGAATGTCAATTATTCCGGGTAATTATGACGTCAGCATCTGATTTGCATGGCTTTGGAAGCAGTAAATTCGCGCGAAATTGCTAAGTTTGAACTGCTATAACTTTGGCGTTAATGGCCAGATTTCCATGAGATTAGTACATAGATAAGAAATATTGTCTTTTATACGGGTATGAAATTCGGAAGTCCTAGGATAAATTTAAGGGTGGTTTTTCAGTAAATTTCTAAAAGTTGGTAATATACTATTAGTAAGTTTATTTGAGCAGATATCAGAATGGGACATATTTTGAGGCCTAGATTTCACCTAGGCGCACCACTCTTTCGGATTTTTAGGTTGGGCAAATTCCGAAAATGAGTCCTGTCTCACTTTAAGTACGTACATTTTGACTCCTTACTCGCGTACCTTGCAATTCAAACCAAAACTAATATCTGTTTCGGAACTATATCCGGTGAAAAAAAATGTTGAATCCCCCTTTTGCGTGTATGGGGAGCCCCCCTTTAAATTCCACCGAAATTTATGCCACTCACTGTATGCGTGGGATTTCATAGTTCCCATCTCTCCACCAAATTTCGTTGGGATCGGTTTTGGTTTTGGAGAAAAATGCGTGTGACAGACAGACAGATAGACATTGAATCGATTTTAATAAGGTTTTGTTTTACACAAAACCTTAAAAATGATGCCTTCTCAAATATTGTTGCTCCGACTAAAAGAGAAGAATGGACAGTTTACTATACCACTGTTCTGAAAAACTGAAGTGTCAAAGTGCCAATTTACTGCCGAGGCGTTAGGTTATGGAGGTTCACCCTAAATTCAGTGTAGGTGCTTTGCGTTATGAGGTTCTAAGTCAACAAGTCAATATTTAACCAAAGAAGAATATGTAGCGTTGGCTGGTAGGTCCGCTTTAGCTGACGCAAATTTCATAAAAAGAAACCATACTGAACACCGAAATTAAAAGATCACCTCCACTCCTGTAAAAGTTCAACCCAGATATTATCCATCCTAAATGGTTATTGTTTCTTTTATGGGCTCTGGTTAACATTGGCACATTACTAACAAATAAATCTCTTATATCAAACCCCACAGTTATGCATGCATTACATTCAATCTATTATATCTAGAAATGGCTAAACCTATTCGGATGAGATTTGGTAGAAGAATCTAATTTGAGCCAGATTTTTGATTTGAAAATTGAGACCGTTGCGTGCCCTATACTGGCATGATTTTGCATTGAGTTTAGGGGTATGACTCTTCACCCAGACAATATTCCAGTTAATAGTTTATGTTTTAATTTTTTATTGAAAATTTATGCAAGCCTAAGAACTGAAAATGATGTGGGAGAAGTTCTTATAGATGATGCATTGAAGCCTGTCGCTTGCTGTGATTCGGTGGTACGCATTTATAAATGTAAATATATAGAAGCTGGAACGAGGATGACTCTATCACAGAAAAGGACTAATTAACAGAATTAAATAACCAAATTGGGTTTGGCTTCTCTAAGGAAGGAAATTAAAACTAAAGGGCAGAATTTCGCCGTCAAATGGGTCGACATTCAATCGGAAAGAATGCGGCAATTGGACAAAGGTTGAGCTTAAAAGGTTAAAAAAAAGGAGAAAATGGGGAATAGTCCCGAAGAAATCTCCATTTTAAGCATGTGCGGTATGTGGTGTGAGGGGTGGTGGCGTGAATCTGATAAGAGGTGCAAAAATCCAACAGCATATCTCACGTTGGAGGAGAAAATATCCGATACGAGTCAAGTTGAAAGGTCAAATTTTTACTTAGGGAGAGCATTGTAGGGATGTATCCAGATAGCTGGGTGGTTAGAGCATAAGGCTGTCGTATGGAAGGGCGCGAGTCAAATCTGACTGGTGGCAGTGGAATTTGTATTGTGATTTTTGGATACGGATACGTCGGAAACGTATCACAAGCTGAAAACTAGAGTTTTTCCTTGAAACTGCTAAACTTCGTCGTCTATTCGCCATTGTAGAGAAAACGCTATATGAGACTGCTTCCAGTTATTGAGAATATCGACGCCATGAAACTGTTAACAGGCTTAGCTGGAAATGCCGTGTACGGAAAGCCGCGGGTCCAATCTCACTGGTGCAGAGACATTTGCATTGTGATTAGAAATCGCATACTAGCCAATTCAGCTGTGAATGAGGACCTAATTCAAATTAGGATAACAATCACGGGTAATGCGAAATGGCATCACCTCGATCGGATTGGTGTTTAAGAAAAAGGCATCTGGCCTGACTGCCGATTCGAATAAGCTGTACTTAGCTGTACTTATCAAAGTCGACCTAACAGGAACAAGGTTTTGGTAAGTCACAGACGATGGACGTTAGGGTTAGATTTAATTATATAGCTAATTATTATCATGTACCGAGCTACCTGTGGTAGATATGGAGTGATTCCTAAGTAGCAGCTCTTTCCTCCGTATGAAGGGCCCGGAAGAGAATTGAGGCGATATCTCGAGATACCACAAGGATCTACCCCAGGGCTAAATCACTGGGATACTTCTTACTATAGTCTGATAAGACTGCTATATGACTCGCGTCTGGTCGGTTGTAGAGATGATGTTGTAGTGCTTATTGCGAATACCTCTAAAAACAGGCACAAAGCAATCTTGATATCTAATGCGGCGGTTAAGCGGATGGATGGCTGCCTTAGGTTTCAACCTGGAAAGAACTGAAGTAGTCTGTTTGATAGAAAGAGAATCCAGACAATACGTCTCGCTTTGATCCGCGAGTCGATTACACAGTTGAAACCAGCGGTGAAGTATCTTGTAACGAAATTTGACGCAAAGAGCAGTTCTTTCGAGTAAATCTAAAATCGTTCACCGGACATTTCGGCCTTAATTTGATTTATGTAAACATTCGCGGCACTACCTCTAGAAGGTGATACGTGCTTATGTCCGCGACAAACGCCCCTCTGCTCTATTGTGCGGAGGTATGCGTTGATGTTTTTAGGAGGAAAGAAGCGAGGAGCTTTGAGTAGTGTCCAAAGGTCGGACTTAATGTTAGTCGCGCCAGTGGCCCGTGCCACTCTCCTTGGTAACGAACGGGAGACTATTTACTAATTCAAAGGAAAGGCTAAGGGAGGTGGTTGCTCGTGAAGAATACCATTTTATGAAAACAAGTTGAGAGGCAGATAGAAAGTGCATCTCATTGGAAACTTAAATTTGCGGTATAATTGAAAACATGGTTCGCAATTCATTATTTGCTTATTCAGCTTCACAGCGAACATGGAGATTTTCAGTCTCACCTTGACAAAGTCGGTGAGGCACAATCACCTGACTGTGTGTTTTGCGGTAAGGTAATGGATACGGAGATCTGGTCGGCAACTTTACGCGGACGTGAGTAGCTCTGTTTGGACAACACTGTCCCACCGATGTCATTCATGGGGATAAGAAGGGCAGGCCCCAAGTAATGTGTCAAATGGTTCCAGCCAGGGAGGTGGTTAGTTGCTAGTCCCCCAGCCTACTATTACGGGACTCCAACCTTCAGTCTGTACCAAAAGAACATGTACCGTGCAGAGTAGAGGCTCCCTTCTGAGTCCGCTAATGTGGAACATTACGTGTAACGGTATTCCTAATATTCCGGTTGCTATGGTAGTGACGGCGGTAGATTCTTCTATTTATCGTGGAGTCGAGTTGTATTCATCTGAAACGATCACTGCTGTAAGGCAATGGCTGGCTGAATATACGCAAAAGGTAAACGGGAGGTGATGCTAATGTCAAAGTATCAAAAATGATAGCTCGCATCAGAGCAGCGAGATTGAAGACGAATGACAGAGCCAATCCTTACTTTCAGGCTGCAATTCGCATTATGTTTGCATAAAGTCATACAACGCCTTGACATCCTCAGCCCATTATATTGGAGAATGCTCTTTTAGCAGGGAGGGAACTTCGAAGACTGTGCCTCATAAAAGATCTTAGACAGGAGAAGCATCAACTGAAGATGCGGCCCGTGGTGGAACTTCCCTTTTGATCGTGGCCCTCGGGTATTCACGTGTCGGTGGAACACTTCCATGGAGCTTCAGCACTTGCGGGTGGACCTTCAAGGTTAATTTCGTCATCTTTTTATGTTTTTGGGATAGCTCTCCCCTCCTGGTTGTATTTAGCCACTTGGCAGTAATAGTTTTGTCTGCTTATCGTGAACTCAAAACTTAAGATCCTCTTGTCAATTTTTTATCAATAAGTGGGAAACTGTAAAATATCTCCCAAGTACTAATAAAAGTTTCCAAAGAATTTATCAGAGATAACATTTTCTCAATAGATACTTTTGGATGTTCATGGTAGTTTTATATATAAACATTATATAGTTGATTTATCAAGATTTTATGCTTCTGTGTAAATAGAGACCTAATTCGCTTCTTAATGAAAACTTCTTCAAGACAAACTCTAGATTAATTTAGTGTTGGCTATTTTCTAAAGTTCAAAAGCAATTTTGATTAAAAAGAAGTTCCCCCTATCTTTCCGCAAAAATGTGTGAGATAATGTCTTTCTTTCAGGACCTTAGAAGCCAATCATGCTAATATAAAACCAACGGTATGTGCTTAGTTGGTTTCTAAGTCGAATTGAAGAAGGAAAGCATTCACCACTGATATTCAGTGAATAGACATAGATAGAATGATAACAAAAAACATAAAAGTAAACTCTTACAAGACTTTATCTCTTCGGCAACATTCATCCATCCATCTGCCCATCTGTTGTCCCTCATACTGTGAAATCGATTTGGGCGTGGGTAAGTCAAACTCCTCTGTATCTTTTCAATGAGATTACAAGTACTTTATGCTAAATACTGATACGGACTGTCCTCAATGCTTTGATGCCGATGCGGTCAGAAAGTGCAGTACTTTTGTTTTCACCTCTTCTCTCATTACATTAATTTAGTTCGATTGTCTCTTTTCCATTACCTTTTAAAGTAATTCGCCAACAACACAATGTGCTTTTGTTCGTTCAGGTGAACATGCAAACATGAGATGGTGTTCAGTGTTGCGCTGTTGTTCTGAAGGGAGTTGGGGAGTTTTGTCATAGGGGTATGTTTAGTAGTAGGTCTATTTTAAAATGTGACGAGAAATGAAACTTGCATAAAAGCCGACTTATCTCCCAAGCAATCTAATGGAGATGGAACTACTAAATTTCCTTCACTGAATTTTTTCTATTTCAGTTTTGAAACAATAACAAGGATGTAGATATTTCAGTCTCACATCGAGTTGCAGTAACCTCATCCGTTACCTCACTACAGGGTGCATACCTACACAATTCTCATTGCTTACATTGATCGACCAAGGACGTTGACCACCAAACACTACTTCCTCTACATTCTTTCAAGTCCAAGGATCTTACCGCCGCTTGTATCTTGTACACATGAGACTATCCTTCGACCAGTGTAGAACCACCAGTCGAAATCTTTTGTTCCTTCTATTTTGCGTGATGTTCTTATTAGCCTCTAGGTCTTATGTTCCCAAGATGCTTTTAAAATACCACTCCTTGTAATGTAATGATGTGCCTCTTTCCAGCTAATTCCCATCTTTTTTTAGATGTACGAGAATAATACAACACATAAGTAGGTAGATACATTATGCTAGTATTTTTTCAATCCATTCGGAACGAAGGAATAACATTGAAAACTTGTATATGTAGGCCTAGCCCTTTTGTTGTCCTTCCATTTGCATGTAGGCTCTCTGCAGTATTCGTCCAGTTTGATAGAAATAAACGTCTATCTCGGTATCATAGATGAACGCAACTATGGGCATTGCAGTCAGAATAACAAAAGTTTAAACAACAATTTTGTATGCCCCATGCAGAGAAGATGATGGACAGATAATAGGCAGTCATTCGATTGCCAATATCTTGAGTGCATTAGCTTATAGTTTCGAGATATTAGTACACTTGAATGTAGGATATAAAGAGCTCACTTTGTAGAGGAAAGGAACTGAAAAATAAAGTAGTGTTTTCTGCTAATATTTGTTCCTTACTTGGTAACATCTTTGTGACAGCAGGATACAATTTTTTTCCTTCTAAATCCTTTGTTTATTCCGTCTGGTGAAATTAAGCTGGGAAATGTCTACAGGCTACTGCCAAGGTACGCGAGATTCCAAACACCAACATTTGAAAATCGATTAGAAGACAAGCTTCCAAAGAAGCAACCCAAGTACTTTTATCTCTTTGTATTAATTTTTATCTTATGTTAGATGAGGCTGGTGTAAGGGAGGGAGCTGCAGTTTCAAGTACTAAACGATTTGTTAGCGTCATTGTACTGTCACCTAAAATCACCTATTAACGCTGCGTCACCCTCTGCATCCTATAGAGTAGACTTGATAGTGACTGCTTTAAAGAAAATGCTGACTCTGGTCCCATCATTGTGGAGCCCGACGCTTGCCGCTTATGTTTGCTTCCTCATTGCCAGCAAAGTTTAAGTGCCCTGGCATCGACTTCAGCATACTTCTGCTACCAATAAAATGGTCGGCATTTTGAATATATTCCGAATATACAGACCCAGGGAATCCGTATTACTACGCAGGAATGGTGCCACTCGGGGCCACAAATTTGTATCTATGAAACGCCATACCAAATGCCAATCGCTCAGTTCAAAGTTGCATATGGCTTTCGGTACTAAGCTGTGATTTTGGATGCTGTCTGGGAAATATATTTCAAGCAGATTATTTGCTGCTTCCTCATATTTTTTGTGCCCTTTCCCCTCTGTAGTTCTCGATTACCTAGCTGCTGGTTACGTTTCTTTATAAGGATCCGTTTCGACCTCGAGGTTTCTTCTGAGGAGTTAGGCTCTTTATCCAAGAATATTCATGATGATAATTTAGCTGACCCCCTGCCCTTCCTTTTGAGTCCCGTTCCTGGCAACAGGATCCTCCTGTTTTGGTGCTAAAATTTCCTCACTCCTCACTCATTTTTCCCATAGTCCCACGCTACTCTTTTACTATGAAATAACCGTAGTGCATGGCCAGCTACTAATCATCATGTCCTTCAAGGATTCAGAAATAAACGGGAGGAGCGAAATGGGGCAGCAATGGTAGAAGTTCCACTTTTTTTAATGGGAATATAAGGTTTTTGTAGCGACTTGGATGGTTGTATTTAGATGACCAATGCTATTATTCGGGCGGGCAAAACTATCTAGTAAACCGAAAAAGCGAGGAATTTTGACCGTTCAAGTCCTTCAGCATCTAAGTATAGCCACAACAGGCGTGAAGCCTAATTTATAATCGACCTGATCACTACAAATGGTACCCAAAATGCGTTCATCAAATCGCTAAGTTTTATGGAAATGTAACTTTGAATATTGTTGTATTCGAGTTCTATCATTTTGACTCAGCACATAGAGCTGTCACTCATTTTCTGGCTGGGTTTCATGTTTATTTCAATTCACTTTCTGGACTTATTTGTTACACGTTTTTCTCCTTAGGAAGCAAGTGTTAGTTTGCCATACATCATCTTAGGATATAGACATTCATCATCATGTATACGCTGTCAGGCAGGGATGTTTTTCTAAACAAAGTGTTTTTTTGCGTGCAAAATTATTTTTTACAATTTTATATATTTTCCAAACCAAGGGAATCCAAGAGTGAGACGACCCCCGAAACCCATTTATGAACATAGCATACAACAAGAGTTATGGGGATACCAACCTATTTTTGGTGTATCTCAAAAACCAATTCTTGGAGAAATCCGGCCATTTCTCTAACCAGAAGACGCTTGAGTAGACGATAATTCTATCCGGCGTTCCAGACCAGTGTAGGCACGAAAGCAGTGGTTTTCAGCCTAGAACAAAAACAGACCTTTGAAACAAATGATCTGGTTTGTTTCGTGAATCGGAGGAGGTGGCGGAAGCGATAAAAGGAGGAAAATAATTCCTACCAGCTGCACTTAGTGCTAAGCCCACGGGTGCATCGCAGGAGTTTGCAAAGAATTTCGTCAGGCAAATTCGGACACAAAGCGAAGAATTTGCCTGCAGAAAAAAGATGTGGCTATTCCAGGCAGATCTTCAAAGGAGAGGCAGAAAGTGAAAAATCAAGTGCCATGATTTACATCCTGCAATGCATGGCAGTTCAGCTTCTCACGACATGATGGGGCAAATGGTAAAAGAAAGAAGAGTTGATTTGTTCTTCCTCACTAAATAGTACAGAGATAGGATATCATCGTGGTATGCTCATATATCTGACACTGCTACCATGTCGGTGAGAGATAAGGTTAGCTTGTGAGTGCAGGTCAATGGCTGCGGAGATCACTTTATTGGGGTTCGTTGTGGAGAAGCCACTTTTTCCAATGTTTACCTCACACTGAACGAATCTATGACTGATTTTCGGAATAGACTTGGCGAAAGAAGAAGGAGATTCGATACACGGAAGGGAAGGTTTGAACTCCAGAGCTGCCGATGGAGTTCCACATTCTGACGCTCTGGCTGGAAGGGGACTATTTCTGGCGTGACCTTTCCCACTGAGTCGTTATGTCAGCTGTGCAACATGAAAGGTGCTAGAAGGTTTCAGGGCCAGTGATTACCAGTACATTCCTTTCGAAGTAACTTATGCTCCTCCCAATGTTCTGATGTCCGTCAAACAACGGGAAAATCGACGAAGTTTATTGAAACTCTTTCAGGGGCAAATGAACCACAACTCTCAGAGTTGGACAAAAGAGTGGCAATTGAATCGCTACTGCATTCAATAATGAGCTTTATTATCACAGCCTGTAGTGCATCGGTGCCCAAAAGAAGACTCACATTGGAAGACACCTGTGCACAGGTGGCTGCCCGAAACTGTAAATTTACCAAGGAACAGCATCAGAATGATTGCTCAGCGTACAAGAGGCTAATATGAGGTAACCCTTAAATCCGCAGAATACAATAGAGCGAAAAAAAAGACCGCCACGAAATAAATAGGCAGAAACCACTCTGCTGGAAGGAAATAATCAGCGACGTTAATAGGGAACCCTGGGGCCACGGGTATAAGTTGGTTACAAAAAACTTGGTGACCGTAAGTAATAAAGATAGAACAAATCGTGCGGGCACTTTCTTCTGTTCACTTTATCATAGTTGACACTGGAAGCGCCAAGATCGAACGGTGTTCCAAGCAAAGTGCTTACACTTGTATGCAAGTATAAATCGGACTTCCAACTCAGCGTATTGAATGCAGCAAGGACAAAGCGGCTTGAGAAGCCCTACAAGCTGAAAATTACTGACACAATACATGCTGCGGGAGACTGCTCACCAAAACAAGATGGTTTTAAAGCGGGGCGATCGACGATTGATGCCATTGAGGAAGACACTAATGATGCTAGATGTAAGAAACGCCTTCGATGCTACTTCAGCATTTACTTTAAGAATGTGGTGGATGATCGTCATACGTTTTTTTTTTGAGCAGAATACTGTATAGATGCGTTGGGACCATAAAATAATGTATACAGGGTGCTATGAGCTAGAAATGGAACACTGTATGCTAATATAGTATCTAATTTCCTAAATAGAATTTGCAGGAGTCATATTGCCTACGTATATCCATGGTGTTGTGAGCGGTTATGTGGTAGTTGTCCAGGCAGGATTCATTTTAACATATAATCAACATTATTTTCTCTGCTTCCTAACCAGTTCATAGCTGTCAAATTGAGTCTAGAATGGAAAAACCCTACGTCAATTTTGGAAGGCCACTTCAGTCTAACTAGTCAATTCAGAGTTTGCAAAGTACTGATGTCTCCTCTTCTTTCGAACAAGGAAAGCGATTGGACTTTTAGATTTAAATCCTAAATTTTTCCCATTAATAAATGGTAACTACTAGCAATTAAAATAGATAGTAGTTGCTTCGGTTTCAGTTGATGCTCTATTTCCAAAGTGAGAGAAAGTAATTTTCCTGTACTATTAAACAAAGCTCTGCAGATACACAGGCAGTAGAGAGCATACGTTTGTTCCATTGAGATGAAACCTCTACTTCCATCAGTAACTATTGTATCCAACCTAGAAAATAAGGGGTTTTTATTTCAAGTAATGTCCTTTCTATATCCATTTTCCACTCAATAAGTTTGACATTTTTAGTTCTTTACTTCGCAGGATAAATTATGTTCCGTTTAACATTTTTTTCTAAATCAACTATGTTGGATTTGACTACGGAAATCTTTAATAAAACCAGTTGCGTAAATTTAATTGCAAATATTACAGTACGCGTTCGTAAATTGTTATGTGATGATGTCTGTTTCCTGGAGATACTTTCATTTGGTCAGATTAAAAGTTATCCTGATGAGGGGTACTGTGCCGCTTGTCCATGCCCGAATTGTAAATGCAAGAAATTTCCCTCCTAAAACCCAGAGGCAAATGTAATTTCTCATTTTTATACATTTTTCAAATGATCGCTCCCCGCTGGTGCAGACTACACTCGTATGCTAAATAGCAGGGTGTCATCAAAGTTGTTTTAGGACAAGCAGCGACAATGTCGCGTAAATGTTGTAGACAGTCGTTGGCGACTGGCTGGTACAGTCTGGTAGCCCGTTGCCGATGGTATTTGCTGCATTTAAATTGCACCAAGTAATTGGTACCTGTGAGGGCGGGATTAAATGGCATCTTACACAGTAATTAGTCGCATTAATGAGTGGTATCCGTTTAAGTGTTCATATCACCGAGAAGATAGTTTGCCGGTTATATGCAAAGAGAGCGAAAAGTACAAGGTTTTGGATCAAAAAGCAAAGTTGCCACGGATATATCATTCAGGTATTGTACGACGACTAATTAGTTTTCATAAACCGAGAAGGAATAAATGGTTGGCAGGAGGGAAAAAATGAGACCAAATTCTTGGCTGGGAGTGTATCATAAATTCGTCATGAAGAAGACATCTATTTAAAAAGTTGTATTTTTGCAATGTGTTTTTAAATCCGACATCCTCCTATAGAAAGGTAAATTGAATGAATTTATGCCCTGCTTTTTATATGCTTTGTAGTACGTTATTTGGCAAATGTTGTTACTTTCATTAGGTATGATACTCTGTCATAAGAGGAGCATTCCTCTTGGCGCTGAACACGCTGACAATGCCTACCAAAGGGTATTTTATAAATCCTACGCAATTCGCAATACGGAATATATTTCAATGGATGCAAGTAATTTTTATGACCTTGGTCATATCACTGTAACCGTTATCTTTTCCTTTTTCAGCCTTTGCCCTGTTCAGAAGCAGGGCGACGCGTCTTGATCAGTTATGTAAATCTGTAAAAGGTTTAATCTAGATGGAGTCGCAGAGCTTTCAAACCACGATGAAGCGTATCTAGCCATCGTTGCTTCTGCCAGCCTCTCAGCCGTTTTCCATCGACTTCGATATTCAGACCAAGCTTGGTAAGTGAATTGTCGTCAATTTCTTCTATAGTCCGGCCAGTACTCAGGACGATAAAGGACGACCCTATGGTGAATTCAGGATTTGGGACGGCCGTTAATGCGTCGATGACAAAGAATGTTAATTAACACTTAGCAACTTATTTCTGCTTCTCTGCTTATTGATGCAATTTGAACCAATATTTATTAACCTGAGACTGACAGTAGAAATAGAAAATCAATGAGTTCATTATTTTTGGGGGCATGCAAATAAATGTACCAAGAATGGAATCGAAATCGATGTAAACAAAACGGAAATTAGATAATATGTGCAAATATTAACTGCAACTTACCATTAAATATAATTTGGGAATATGGCCACTCACCTGAAATACAAAAAAAATTATTAAATTCTATTACATTCCTATCTTTTTAATGATATTACATTTATATAATTTTAAGGAAGCCAACACAGATGCTAGAATTTTAAGAATATTTTCCTCTTCTAGGTAACGCGATACTACCACAAGTTAAAAAAATCCAGAATTAAGCATTAGTTTAGGGATGAATTAGTTTTGTCATTGCGCTCTCCTGCACTGAAACTTCTTACGGGCGAATAATGAGTGAGGGATATATATTGATATTTCATGGTTTCCTGAATGTTTTCAATCTCAACATAATCTCGATGCTCTTCGTTAGACATATTTTGAGGTACTAATCAAATCAAGCTTAGAGATACCATCGATAAGGTGAATAATATTAGGGAGAAGCCCTCTGTTGGCACTAATGAAAAAATACTTAAACCTATTTTGAAAATAGATTTTTACTCACTAAACATCTGTTGAATGGGAAAAAGGAATTGTCAACAACATGCAAATTATCCAAAGGAATCATCGCGGTGAGCAGTCATCGAGCGTGCATCACTGACTACATATTTATCCATCCGAAGGATTTATAAGCAGCTTTCAAAATGAACTCGCAGCGCAAGTATTCCCCTAAGGTTGTACATGCGATATGGAGACGATGTGTTGATAACAGGGACCTCATATTTGATAAAAATAACAAGTGATGCTACTGGAATAGCAGATTTCCACATTTTGGACAAATCGGATTTGGATATTCAAACTATTGAACGCCCCTAATGTACATTAAGTGTTATGAGCAGTCAGACTGATAGCTTTGGTTTTGTCAGTCTTTGTCTCCAATCTGATTATACGAGTATCTTTCTCCAAATCCAGGGACATCTTGCCAAGATCTATGACTTCACATTCTTCATCTGAGGCAACATCAAGGAAATTGGCGGTAATGCTTTTCGTTCAGATTTCCCTGAGACTTCTCCTCAATACGGCTTATGTGTAGAGCACCCCACATACACAGTTGGAATACCAGAAGCTGGGTATAAAGTTTTTATGTTCATCCTATGTAAGGAACTTTCACACGTTTTCAAACTTTCAAATATGTGTATATAGTGAAGACATAAATATTATGCTCAGCCTAAACAAACATTGTCCATTGTCGCATACTGATGTGTACATAACACAAAAGACAAAAAGGAAAAAGTATCGTAACTCAAAAAGTTAGTTTTTCAGAAATTGCAAAAAAAAATCGTTTGCTGCTAAAGAAGGTTATTTTTTCTTCGTTCGAAGTCAGAGGTTTGCACCTTATTTCTTGAAATGAAGACCACGCGCCTTTCGACATATTTGAACTTGCTCAACCTGGAAGGAGCTGTCTATATATCTCAGGTGCCTTTCGGTAACTTCATTCAAGACAAGACAAGACTTTCGTGAGAGAGCCGATTCGACTGGTATCTCACTTCCAGACTTCTGCTACTGGTCAGATTTGAACTGCGACCTTCTGTTGCAATAGCCTGGCACTCTAACCTCTAAGCTATCGAGAAAATGAAAAAAAGTAGACCTAAATACACAGAAAAAAAAAGAAATATAGAATATCAAAGAAAATAAAGAAAATGAGCCTACTCTCAACCGAAAAATGACCCCATGCCAACAAAACTGAAAGGTGAGGCAACGCTCAACAAAAAGATGCAAAACTAGAAGCTAAAAGAAATGAACCTTGAAAGAGAAAAGAAAGAAAAATGCCAGTTGAATGGAACCTAAAGCTCCATAATCGAACAAAAAGCTCCTGCAAAAATCACAACCCCTAATTTTACGCAACACACAAAGTAAACTTTAGTAAGAGAAGCATGGTCGTAGAATAGGAGAAAATCCACCCTTCTTTGTCTGGAATCCGACAACGAAATGAGAACGCACCATTAAGGAAGGCCGAGCGTGGCATCCCGCGACAGTCCCCGTATCAAATAAAATACTCGCAGATTAGAGAGAAGAAACGTATTCCAGAGACTTATGGAACGTTTCCTTCCGAGATCTAAATCACCAAACAAAATAAAAACGAAGGTCAGGGTACGACATTTCTCAGCGCCTGGATGCATCTCCAACAACACCTGAAAAGCTTCCCTTGTGAAGTCGACACTTCATTCTTTAACAGAACTAAACACACTCCACACTGAAGATCGACTCAACTTTCGTGATATAGTATCAGGAAAGAGTTTGAAACTCTACTCAATAAAGTGAGATGGGGAAAATGAGGCTTAAGAATACTTCCTTCCTGGGAAAATGCGGGTAAGCCTAAACTTGACAGATGAAGTCAAGTGCCCGTGGAACCTAGCCGGGCGTAAAGTTGAGAATCTATTGCTTCTCTATTCGACACAGCAGAACGAAGGTGAGAGCCAGCAAAGACTACCTTCCACTGGCTCGTTTAGCGGAAACAATATTTCCCTCAAGGTGGCCTCCGGGCTAATCTACTAAACCATAACACATCGTAAGCAAACTGTTAAGCACAAAGGTGGCATGATTATGCTATGGGGTATTTTAGATCATTTGAAGCTGGGGAGTTACGACTGGAGAGTAGAATAAATAGACACCATTATAAGAATATATTGCAAAAGTCTATTTTAGATTTCATAAAATTTATACCAATATCCCCCGTGAAAAACGCATTTCCGCATGATCGAGACCTAAAACACATGGTCAAGAAAGGGCAACCATGGCTTTAAATATAATATTTGCCACACTAAGAGTGGCCGATTCTCCGCAATCTTGTCCTTAAAGCGAGGAACAAATAAGTAGCTTAATCTACGTTTAAAATTTAGAACAAAAACAGAATCCACCAGGCTATATGGTGTTGTTAGACCAACATAGCCTTGGGATCGGAAAGTGGAAGTAGCTATGGTTAGGAGAACTTGAAAAATTCCCTCACTACGTGCGTTACGGGAAGTAAAGGCGGAAGATAGCATCCAAGAAGGTAAAGCTGTCCATCAGACAATTGCAGAGCTTGAAAAGGGTACACATATCAAAGAAGATGTGTCGTTATTGCCGGTAAGAGACATTGAGAGTACGCAGCCAGAAAAAATAGTCTACGTGGGTAAAGTTCTTTTTAGTAAAAGGGAGATTGAGTGAATTTGTATTGTTCCGCATTGTATAACGTCAAGAGCAAGGCTACTACAATTGTGGAGGGAAAACAAAATTTGAGAGAAATGTTCAATGATCTAATTTTTTTTAGGAATATGAAGGAGTACTGTGTCCGCCATCGAGTGGAGGGCGGACAAGACCAATTTTTCTTTTTCGATTTTTGATCCACAGACAAAAAGTAGACTACTTGCGGTTTCCTAGAGTAGAGAACTCATCAGACGCTGTTTCTGTCTCTGCCTGGGAGCGGCGTGATCGAAGTGGCTACTGGGTGTTATTTGTCCTTTTATATATAATTGATAACACATATTGCCTCTGCCCTGGACGAAACCGCAGTTCGTCTACATATTTGGAAAGTGCGTTCTAGCCTATAACAGATGCACAAAAAATCGGTGATATCCAGGAAGTGGGAATTGAAACGACGTCTCAATGAATAATGCTGCAGTAATATTTTCGGCTTTAAAGCAGCTAATAGTAAACGCTGGTGGTGTTACTTCTACCAGGAGGTGGCTTCTCATGAATACGATGCAATCTATTCTGCTTTGCGGTACGGAGATGTGTGCTGAAGATCTTGGCAATTAGGTAAGCGCTTCGAATATAAAGACGAGGGGAGGCTGACGTCCACTCACCGTACCATCACAAATTCGGACTCAAGGAAGGCGGGTGAATCTGAAGAACGGCTGTATACTCAGAGTGAGTGGTACCCCTCTTGGAAAAGCTAAAAGGCAGACAGACTGCGCAACTCGTTGGAAATTTACTTCCATGGTTAAACCGAAAACATGAAACCCAGTTTCGCAACGGGATGGAATGGGAATGCGGCTTCGCACCTCTTTCTATTGTGATAGGTGGGATTGGATTCGACATCTAGACGGATTTATATACAAGGTAACTCTCTTCGGGCATGGTCATAGAGATACAGAGGAGTGCTAACAGTACCATTTTATTCACTACGTTCGGGTCCTTCTTTTTGCGAAGAAGATTGAAGTATACCGAAGAGAGCGGATGACAGACGATTCTTTTTTTTCCTCAGAAAATTTCCCTCCTCCTCTCTTGCTCCATTGGTGAAAGGAATTCCCTAACAAGAAGGCTCCTTAAGGTAAGCCCTAAATTATATGTCAAACAGTTGCAGGCTAGTTACCTGATTACGCGAGGTGATTCTGACCGCCTGTCGCAGCGAAAGTCTAAAAATCAGTCGGCAAACGCCTTCATCTACCATATCCAAAAAACTGTATACATTTATATACGTATATACAAAAAAAAATATAAATTGCTGTAATTTTAATTGTTGTTAATTTATCCTATTTTTCTATGATTCTATTATTGGTAATTTTTATAGAAATATCTTCTCGAGAAAACATTCAAATCAAAATCAAATGAAATTGATTCTGTTGTTAGTGCACGTTTACGCAACATTTCGTATGACATACATTTGGATATGCACAATCTACATACGTTATCTTGAAACTCTTACATACAACCACTTACATTTTTTACAATAAACATTGGCGATTTTGTTTTTCTGGATAAAGCAACACTGTGTCTCAAAAATCAACGGCCAAAGCTCTATTTGTCTCGAAGGTGATCGATTAGAGTTATTAACATTCAGTTGAAAGGGGATGTTTTTATGGTTTTTGTTCATTCTAATGGTAGCAAAAAGAAATTTCCTTGGAATTATTTTCTACTACTAGCGTCCCAGATCAGTTTTTGTTTGGATTCACCCTTAATGCGCAATGATAGGAGGAATTTGATAAAAATCTCATACCAGGTTGACTGGACATTCCAAGACAAGTGTAAAATAATTTATTCAATTCACTATACACAAAGGCAACAAAAACTCGGTACAAAATTAGATTCAATTTTCAATTACAATCTGGCATTTTGTCCGAGTGATGGATCATATGCTAACAAATTGCGCATGGATCTAACAAAAAATATGTCTGTCAATCCGAGTGAAAATTAGGTAAAAGTTGAAGAGCTTAGCTCTTGGTCAAGCATAGAAAAAGACAGCAAATGCTACACAGGAAAAAATAGACCTTAACAAATAAAAGAATGCCAAGCGAGGAAAAAAAACAGCAAATAATCGAAAGCCTTACGAAATCGAAAAGTATCAGAAATTTTGACAGGCACTTGCTCAAGATACCCCATGTCCTATCTAACTATGTGCACATACATATCTATCTAAGATATCTATAATCTATCAATGTATCTATCTTTCGGATGTGAATTTTTTCCACACTTTTCGAAGGCGGATGAAATCGACATTTTGCCGTTTTGGTAACGCAAACTTTGCCAGTATTCACGGGAGGAAGGCTAAAAGGGTATGCACAGTTTGGAACCTACTGACCAAAATTGAATGGTCAAGATCCCACTGCTGGTCCGCTTGATAGATTGGTCTGAGATAGCGGCAATTCCAACTCGGAACACAATCGGCCGGACGTGATGAACATTGAATGGATAGTTTGTGAATGCATTGTTGAACTGGCCAATGCTCATAATTTCGTATTTCGTATTTACATTGCCATTGATATTTTGCAATTATTCTTTTCAATGTGCTGATAATTGCGGAATTGTTATGATGTGCATAATGGCGAAGCTGAGCAACAGGTTTATATCAGTGAGTTTCACAATTGCAAAATTTTTTGAAAAGGACAAGGTTTATGTAAGTAGGTGCTACCACTCTTGTGGGAATTCGACTGGTTCCTATCATTTAATCAGAACTGAATGTGTAATTTTATGCTTTTAATGTAATGGTAAATAGAAGTGAAACCTTTGCACCGAAAAGGTAAATTGTTTGGGCAAATGAAGCAGATGGAGCAAACATGACCTTGCAGGACTAACAGATTGGTGAAACTATAAAAAAAATTCAAAGCGAGTCGGCAGTTTCTCTGTAGTCATTTTTGATGAAGGTCTTGACCGTTTTCAGTGAGAGTAAAATTTTATATTTTTGAAAAAAACATTAGATGAGAGGACATGGCCAGTTTCACTATATTTGACCGTAAGAATGCCTTTTTGCATAACGCAATTCAGTCAAAGCATACTTTGCAAATGGAATAGCATATTATATTTGTTTAAACGGAAGACTGTACTTAGATAAAAACTTGTCTCACGATTACTTCAGTAGCACACTAGTATATGTAGATAAAATCAAGGCACTTCCTTTTCTTATAGATAATTATTTTCGTTAAAAGTACCTTACGAAAGTACATACAGTTCTTGACTGTATAGTCCATATTTTTGTTCTGCCGGCCGGACTGAACTTCCTTGAAAAGAAACCCAGTGATTCTCAGCAGCAGTTGATCCGTTGTTGAACGATTCCAAACACGAGGTCACATGAATAGCGGAAAATGGCGGAAGGTGTGTTGAGTTTCTGAGTATGCTGATTTGAGTATGAACCTTATGTAAAAAATTTAACATACCTAAAAATGTTCCCAGGTGCTTGAATGCTGGTACGACCGAACAGTTTTGACTGGAAAGTGACATGTTCCTTCCTTTGAGATCAGGTATGCTAGAAATCTGACCTCTTACTGATCAAAGCAGGTGGATTTACTACCACTCGATATTGTTTCAACTTATTGTACAGGGTTTTTAAGTGATTCGGGTGCTCCTTAATATGCTAATATCATGTCATCAACCAAACCTATCAAAGCTTCGTCGTTGAATCGGTGGAATGTTTGCGGAGCATTCCTAGACCGAATATCATAAACGCGAACTCGTAAAGGGCGAGCAATGTTATAATGTATTCGGTATGGTTTCTTCAGCTACCGGGATTGGATGAAATGCTTCTACCAGGTTTATGGCGTATGGGCAAAATCTTCAACTCACCGGTAGCATATGGCAGCAATCTCCTGTTTTCTTTAAGCACCATATGCAAGAATACAATCAAAAGATTATTTAATGGACGCTCTAATCCTGGCTGAAAAGCTATATTCAGTCTGATCGGAACTGTCTGGCACTGCGTCCAACCGGTGAGTTATTTTTGGGAACTCTATTAGGATATCATGATACGGAGTTTCTCTAGTGATTATCCTGGTCGTTATTGACACGCCTCTTTGGCAGATAAGTCGAGTCGCAGAATTTCGAAGTTATAGTGGCGATCTAGTCGCAATCGATTGAAAAGCACCAGTGACAGAGAAACTGAGAGAGTTACCCATAGAAGTACTCTCCATGAATTACCGTTCTATTGTTTGTTCGCGTAGGCGGTTGGAGAAACTATCTTTCACCGGCTCTGTAATAATGTTCCAGACTTCGGTGATATATTGTTGTAGTATAACTGTAATGACCTCCATATATTGTTTCTGTGGATTTGTTATATTATACCTCTGCCTCCACTATCCTTAAACAACTTTCGGTGTCGTGGGGATTGAAATCTAAAAATTTCAGTGCGCAGTTCACCTCAGTCGCAAAAATACTCATATCTGCAATCGTATAAATTGTTCATGGAATTCTCGTTGTTATTGCTTCTGTGCTTACCTTTGACCCGCAACTCTCCTTTTGAATATATTTTAACTTAGAATTACTAATTTGAGAATTACCAAGTGTTTTTCAGTGCTTATTAAGTAAGTTTTAGGAAGAAGATCTTTTCGAAAGAAAAAAAAAGGAACTACTCGACAATAACCTTTTCAATATAAGTCACCTCCTAACTGAATCCAGCCTGCTTATTGCCTGCTTTGGGAAACTCGGCAGCAATTGAAGGTGAATCAAAAGATGCCAGAACGATCACTTTGGTATTCCTCCTAAACTATGGCTTTCACAAATTTAATTCTGAAGAAACCAGAATCAGGTTGAACATTCCCTAATATCGTAAATCGGATTTTCTTACGACTCAAAGGCATCGAAAACAAGCCAAAAACCGGGAGCTTGGCGTTTCAAGAATAAAAAGGCTTGTTGATCTTCTGTGTAAGAATATTTTGGTACACGATAGTTCCATTTGTATTTAGCTCATAGTTTATAAATGTTGAATGTACCAGGTATTAATTTGGTGTGGCATTTGGTCTCCTAGGGAGTAGTAATTTAACACGAAAAGGGCAATTTCGATCTACTATAACTTTGCTATTAATAGTAGGATTTTCATTAAACCTTCCAGTATGATTCATCGTATTATAACGTATATTACTGAGACGGGGATGATCCTAAGGGGGGTTACAGGAAAAGCTTAAAGCGGCATGCAAAGAGGACACGGTCGATCATAAAATTAAACATGCTATTGCAGTTGTTTTTCTTTGGCACTTCGAAATAATCTGGAAACGTTGAGCGTCACGGGAAAAATAGAAACTTTGGTTTTGTATATTTTTACTGGAGGTGAGGTATTAGAAGCTACCTATTTTGCAATCAAGGAAGCATCTTTAAGGACAAGCTCTACTGTGGTGCTCTCTATAAAAGTCATCATGAGAATTTTCGTTGACCGCTCTTAGTTGCGAGTGGTAGTCTGTGGTTATCTCAATCAGATAGCCTTCGGTCAACACTGGCGCCCTTACTAATTAATCTGAATAATATACGGTGGCTTGGAAATACAAACAAATGTCTGTGAACTTGCATACGAATGACTACCGATGAAACAATCTAAATTCGAACAAATTTTGCTTGCAAAAGCAAATCAGCAGTCCGAATACCAATCCAATTTTGGAACGAAGGAACCTGGTTGGTGCCAATTTCTTCCTTCATATCATTATCTTCGGTGACTTTTGACTCACAAAGGGGATGATTTATATTTTTTGATGTTGTATCTGCCTTTATGTACAACAGTTGATAAAAACGTCCCTGTTGATGCTATTACCATAAATTTGGTTTATTTTCGTTGACGCTCCGAATCTTGTCCTGCCAATCCAGCAATTGGGTAGACTTTATCAGTTCTGAATCACGCATTACCTTTTTAATTTCAGATTGAGGAGTACACATAAAAATGATTCCATGCTACTATCTATTGGATATGATGTATTATGTCCCAGGCAGATCATTATTAGCGATCTCGTAAAATAATCATTGCCGTAGGTAGTCTAATGGCCATATAAAGTTTTAGCTCATATAAATGTAAAGCACTGATTCGTAAGTATACAGGGGGCTATGTACTGCGGAATTCACTCTGAACATCATCCTGGTGCGATTGCCTTCTGTAAGTTAATTTTATAAATTAGCCGGTTTTTTCTAGAGTTCTTTCTTCAGTCCTTTTAGCGGATTTTTGTTGCTCGAAATTGAAAAGATATTGAAGGAACTTACAGTACATTATTGATCCCCGCGTATTTGATTTCCATAGTTCCCTATGTGGATATAGTGCGTCAGTCACATCCAGAAGCTACCGCTTCAACCCTCTACACGATTTTTACAGAAGTCTGCATTTTTCCTCCGCTGTTCTATGCCATGTTGTCCTGCAGCAACTAACACGTCAGCTGTTCTGGAGTCGGTTTTATTTTAATGGTATAGGCCACATTGGAATTGTCGTCCCTTCTAAATATATGACCTATTCATTGGGTCACACTACGCAAAATCCTCATAGGTTCGAATACTTCGATGACATGACGCAAATATGCTTTGATGAAATCTTGGAGCCCCTTAGTAACAGTGTCGGTCACTTTCCTTGTATTACCTTTATATAATAACACATGGAAAACACTGAACAGTTCGAAGTCATTAGCGCAGTCGTGGAAAGATGACGCAGCCCATTGAATCATCAAGCATGGAAAAGGTCACTGATAAGAGGAACAATGAATATGGGTGACAAGATACAACATTGCTGGATTCCATTTCGGACTTCAAATTTCTCGCAGGTTTTATATCTACGCCTGAGACACTGCCCGCTCATAAGATCAAAAGCTTTCTCGGAATCGATGAAGAGCAGATGGAGCGGCGATCCAAACTCTGCATACTGCGGAGGGTGTTAATGTGGGTCAACCAGGAGGATTCAAAGCAGAAATCAGGCTACCCTCAGTCGATCAAAACCTTGGGGTGTTAATTGAAGCATTCCAGGGATAATTTTGCTCCCTACTGTCACTAGGTAGCACTCAAATACCCAACACCCACCCACAATTCTTGCGCTTAAAATAAGTGTCCTTCACCCCTCCTTCCACTCACTGGAAAATATCTCAGATTACGAGGTTTTACAAATGAACAGAAGTAACTACTCTAAAGAGAATGCAGGAGCAGCAATACCTCATTTAAGCGTATTGACGGGAAAGGTAATTTCACTTCTGTTCTGGAAGCAGATTGTACCCGCCTGTTACGGGTACAAGATGTAAATAATAGGGCTTAAGTTGCTCACATTAGTGATAAGAGCCCGCCGCTAACGTCCCTCGCAGGAGCATGGAAAGACTCCCTTGCGTGGTATACAGTGGCGAAATCGTTATTTTGTGTTTCAGCTCCTTCTTCCATCACTAGTGCAATCCTTTTGCCATGACCTACACTACACCGCATTTCTCATACGGCAATATACGTGGCGCTCACCTTCCCTCGCGGCCTCAACAGAGCTCTCAGCGCTTTTTATTGAACTATCAGCTTCCACGTTTTCACAGTTTACTTTTACTTTCTTGGGACGTGGTCAAAACCTTCATCCGGACAAAAGGCAAATACACTTTTGATGCCGATCAGTGTTCAGCAATATTCTCAGTGCGGTTGTCCAGATTTCCTGTCGTTTGCACTGAAAGAAACCTTCTTTCTCCACTATAGAGAAATCTCGGTTGCAGCAGCATTGTATAACTATCATGTTGCTTAGCCTGAATCCGAATACGCCAGTCATAATCCGGTTAGAAACCAACTCCCAGGTCAAACGACCGCTTTACGACTGACATCAGCAAAATGTTGACATCGGATTAGTGTCTGCCACTATTTTTTTTTTCAGAGTACAAAAGCACGGTGCCAGTAATAGTAACAGTGGCAGGAGTTCTCTTCAGAGTGTTGAGGAGAGCGAGCGTTCTAGAGCCCTTCGTTGCCGTGAAAACAAAATTGGTAGTCCGTGTTATGAGTGCTATACGAAGGGGTGTGGTAGATGTTGCCAGGAAGAGAAGTGTGAAAGGGATACCAAATTGAAGAAGGTAAGAAACTAAAGAAATTAATGTCGCAGGTAAGAAATTAAAGAAGAGGAAGCGCGGAAGGAGTGGTGCTGCTGCCGGCTGTCTACATTCATGCATAGGAGAGGAAAAGGCGAGTTGTACACAATCAAATTAATTAATTACACACGATAATTAAGGCGAAATTATCATGAGATCTATCGAGTCAATTAGAGAACCTGGGAACTTGTTGAAATCTGGAGATTGCTAGGTGGAGCTATGGTTGAAAGGATTGAAGTTCCCACTTGCCAGTAGACCTCGACACTAGCCAGATATACCTTCCGGTATTTAGTTAGAAGCAACTTCACCGAGTTTCGCAGAATTTTGAAAGCGAAATGAACGTGGTTCCCAAAAAATTGGCACTTTTCTTTTGCTGTGAGATTCATGTTATATTAAATTGAGTAGTGAACCAGTTAAGCAGGATATGAAAGTTATCGGGGCCCGGTGATATATTAAGGGAATGATGGGGGGTTGAAATTCGCCAGAACTTACTTCGGACCAATGAAATTGTGGGGTCTGAAAAAGAGCGATTTAGGCAACGAATTCAAGAGGAGGATGGTGAGCACAGGAGCGAGGTAAGAAGGCATATCAATTAGGCAAATTGGCGAGCGCGCAAAGGAGATTTAAGTGGGTTCTGGTACGGTTGAATTGAAGAGTTTAATTTGCCTAGACCACACATTAGAGCACACAATTGAAAATATTCTAGGTAAGAATTAATGTACTTTTCAGGTCGTGAGGAAGATTACAGTGCCGAAATTAGCATTCCTATTACATATATAAAACGAATACTTCGGAGTACCACGGATTACCGAAAAGTATTATGCCCAAGCTGACCTAATTTGGCACTGTCACTGCAATCAATAAACTACTCTCATATGTTTGAAGGGATTCGAATTCTAATTTCAATCACAGTAGAGTATCCAGGGCCCTTCCTCTTCCCTTTTCTGTAGCCAAAAGTTATTTCTATTTGTTTTTGAAAAGCGTAAACTGAACAAACTGAACTAAATTGTACTAGAAAATTAAGTGCCTCATTGCGTTTATCAATTCAGATGATGTGGTGATTAGTGCGAGCGTCTTGGGAAGCCCTGGAAGGAGTTGAAGTGCATTTTAGCGGACCTGTGTGAAGGTGCGTAGACCCGATTGATGACCCATGTCCCAGCAAGGGGAGAATGGCCGCGATATAAAATCACACCGTAAAATGCACTATTGCTCTATATTGGGTTCTAGCGAATGGAACTAAATAAATCAACTTCCCTCTTTCCCTTTTCAAGCTAATCTAAAAACACTTAATTATTATTTGATGAGAAGAGATGAACTTTTTCAGATCCTGTTGTTTTAACTTCGTTAGCAGCTAGGGATTCATGAAGAAATTGCGAGAGAAGCGTCTTCGATAGTAATTCGCGCTAATAAGAATTCACTTGCAAAATTAGTCTGAAAATTGATTTTCATCATCGTCGCTTTGAAGTCGATGGTAAGCGACCAAAAGGCTGGTCGAATGGCGATTTGAAAGCCGCGCGACTAAATGCAGATCAGGCCTTTTATAAAATAAAATGGCGTAACGGATCACGATGAGCCGACCCCGATTATGAACGGGACAAAGGCAAAAGAAAAAGAAGAAGTTTGCTGAGCTTATACAGCCAGCTTGATAGACAGCTCATCTAAAATGCTTTCTGGAGATAATTTCTCTCTACATATGGATTGGAGATGTATTCAGAATATAATTTAATCTTTTGTAAACATTCAAATCTACCAGAATGCACACATATTATTATAATCTCCAATAAAGTAAAATAGATTGCTGAAAAATTTTCTTCCTTAGATAGGATTACTTCCTGAACCTATTCGCGCTTACATACTTGGTGATAGTGTGATTACTTCTTAAAAATAGCGATTAAAGGCAATTCAAAACTGCCACTAACTTGGGGATTTTATCATCTATTAAAATAGAGGCCAATAATTGCAAGCCAGCGAGGCCATCAAACGATCTAAATAGAAAATGCAATTGGATGGGTTAGCCTAAAACTCAATCACTCGCCGGTTGTAGTCCTCTATATCTGTAAAGAATTGCAGTCTACAACTGACTGGCTAAACATCAAAATTAGATTTAAATCTTTTCTAAGTCTTCTAGCAAAAATCCAAGATCGACTGACGCTACATTATACTCCAATGACGTCATGCTGTATTTCAAATCCGCCGATTTATTCCCTATTATCAGATGCTTCAAGGCGAGGATTTTACGATAGTAATGAATATCCTTAATGATATTGGGAAATAATACCGACAAATCATTTATGGTTAAAGTCTTTCAATTGTCGACCAAGAGTACCACCGCACTCTAAACATTTAAAAACCTTTAGATATTAGAGATATTACCACATTTAAAATCATAGAACGTTTACCTTTCGATTATCGCTAATCATTTGCTAATTACTTTAGTGCGTACCCAATAAGCCAAACCCTCTAATAACCAGTTCCCCGCTCGTATCACCTTCCTCTCCCTGCAGCTAATGATCACACCACCTTTGGCACAATGTCTACAGAACTATTTTACCAATCGGACATTCGCATTAGCGTTTTCTTCGTATCTGATTCACATACAGGCGGCTGTTCTCCTACCATACTCGGCGATCTTTTTTTATCTTGAATGATCCGCCAATTTAGCAGTTAATGCTCCTTTTCGAAAATTCATATTTAATTTGCAAAGGGTAATGTAGCTTCAACGTTGAACATTAAATAGGAGAATTTATTGTATTACGGTGCCATCGGAAATCCATTGGAGGTGGTATCGCTTATTTATTCAAATCTTTGCTAAAATGATTATAATGGCCATTTGCCTGGAATTTCTGATAGTGCAGCCAGTTGAAATGAGAGAATATAAATGTTGGTTGATTGTGAGGCTTTGGCTGAAAGTAAAATTGTTTTGGCAGGTTCGAAATCACAAGAAATGGCCGTAACAGATAACAGCTTATCGAATGAACAGTTTGTGTTAATTTTGCTTCTGAATGTAATATGTTCACTGACGACTGAGTAATTATTTTCAATTAGTTACAATTATTTGCAAATAGTTTACAGCTTCTAAGGCAGTGGCTCTTAATATCTGCATTTGGCTTGATTGAGATAAAGCTCGCAATAGAGTAAATGAGTTGTCGTAGATTTCATCCTTTAATATCTAGTAATGTGATCAAAATCAAAGCAGCAATCTGCGTTCATTGTTGAGAATAGCATAAGTTCAATTGACTAAATTTTCTTAGAAATAATTACCATTGTGCTTTCAATAGAACAACCGAACTTAATTTAATAATTTTTTGAACTTGGTTATAACTGTGTTTGCAATTGCTGAATCTAAAGGAAGATACCATATGGGTCAAAGCAGAATTAATTCAAGCTAACCGACTCCAAGCTATTCAAGTTTCTCTAACTATCCAAGCGTGGTCGACTTTTTGTCCCATTCTAACTAGATGTAAATTTGAACATAAAAAGCTGGAATGAAGAGAGCCCTGCTTCAGTTGGAGATTTACATATATATTTGTATGATGATAAATTACCTCTTTGACAATAAAATTTACGATCGTATGCACTTAGTTCTTGTGTAACCCAGGTTAAGGCTAAACCCAGCAATCAATGGCTTCCACAATTTATCAAGCAAATGTCCGGAAAATTAAGAACTTTCATGAAAAGCAGAAATTTATTGCAGAAGTTCCACAAAATTAGAAAGTTCAATCAATGACACATGCCCCAACTCACTCAACACGCATGGATGTATGCTAATAATTTGCAAATATCTGCAAAGAATCCAATTTATTGTTTCTTGGCCAGCCAATAAGATGCTGCCGATCCTCATCCCATTTACTGCAACGTCCGACAAAAGAGCATAAATTTAAAACAATACCAAGAATGGTCACAAGATCTGCACATCATAAACATATAAAGCAGTTTGCTTGACTGGCCATACCAAAAGTATCTTCCATATGGGATATTCTTATCTACCTATAAAACCCATCACATTAATGTCTCCCGTGGCGTTCTGAACACGTTTTCGAGAAATTATCTATGACAAGCGTCTAATACATATGATGCCCACCATATATTCTAGTGCAAGACCCATTACCTGGCCGAATACAATCCAGCGCACACACGTAAAACTTGAATTAATTCTAGATCTTAACACAAATTTTCCTCCTCTTTCCTATTCCTCGAAAAAACCACTAAAACTGGGATATGTGTACCCATTCTCATCCAGATATCCAATGTAGTAAAATGTTGCGGGAAAAAAAGATACAAGTTTTTCTCTTTTTTCTGGAGGCCACTTTTTAATTTCCGATTTCGTTGTTCCTTAAGTGCTCAAAACCCATCATCGCCATCATCACGGATAGTCATCCGTTAACATTCTGTTGGAAATAGTTAGTGCTTGACTTTTAATGGCATCATTGACTACGTTTAAATCAAGATAAGAATTTTAATTTGATGATAAAAACCTTCGATGAATTCGGCAGGTATTATACTATTTTCTTGGAATTCTGTTTGGTTTGACTTGGAGCGCGCTTGCGATGTGGGAGCTGGTCTTAGATTGGATTAGAAGAATTAGGAAAGCAATGAAAAATTACATGAGCCATCAAACGAAGGCACTGAGTTTCTCAAATTATTCGTTGTAGGTTATTGTTTCTCGGAAAACTAAATACTTTTATTGAATGCTGTTCCGTTCAAACCGAAGGACCGAACGCACCATGTGAAGATTACCCAATTTGTTGTTTTCTTCTATCACTTTTATCAACTCAACTCTTGTCATCGGGCCTCATAATCATGCTTTCCGATACTTTTGCTGAATTCTGTCTCCCATTGTTGGCAAATATAATCACAAAAAATATAAATTTTTAAAATAGTTATCGTTCCGATGCAGTAGCTTAAGTACTGAGGAAGAGAGTAAGTAGCTTTCGAAATACGTATTTACTAACTATTAAAAAATATATTGTAGTAGGAGCAAGCTACCTAGTTTTATTTTTATATAAATTTTTGTTGTATCCATGTAAGATTGGTTGCGGCGCTCTTCCTATTGGTAACTCCCATGGATTTGACGAATTTTTAAAAAACCTAAACTGGATGTAAATTCTAGAGCAATGGACATCCTGCGAAGAAAAATTTTGAATATTTAAAATTTCTCCACAAACTTCCGATCGAATTGATTTGTTTAGCGTTAACATGATTAAGGGATTTAAACATAATAGCAGCAAAATACGCTAACAAACTGCCCACTGAAAATTTGTTGCATTGGATTCCAAAACTAAACCCTTGATGAAATAGCAAATAATATGCTACTTCAAGTTCTGATAAAGGACTATTGATTGATTGATTGATGAAATGTTGAGATTAATGAGAGATATATAAAGTTAGAGCTACTTTACTATCCCAAATCCTACCTTATTCCTCTTAGCGGCAGAACCCACGATGGGCCGACCACGATAACGCATTTAACGTTGTTACAAAAATAATCATCCCATTTTAAAAGCCCCGGAGAAAAGCTAGAACATCCATTTCAGTCGCGGGACCTGACACGCACCAGCCCCGCCCTTCTACATAGCAATAGTCGATCCCCAACAATCAATCTGTAAACTGATCTGGCATGCTCTGCCGCGACATCTACTGTCAGGTTAAAGTGTTCTACGGAAATCTGGGCCGCCCAGTCTTATGGTGATAATAACATCCTTCATGAAGTATTTCGGGAATTTTGGGCATTACTAACGACTATGCCACACGAAGCCGAGCTTCACAAAGAGTTTCTGTGGACCCGGCAACGAGGGTAAAGTGGAAAATCGGCGACATGTTGCAAGGTTGTCACGCAGTATTCTTCAGCTGCAGGTTATTGTGGGTTGTGGAGTAGTTAAGGGTTTTTTTACGCACAAAGTAGCTGAGTCATACGTGCTCCCAGCGATCGCCAGTGTCTTCTAAGCGGATC
Source organism: Hermetia illucens (assembly GCF_905115235.1). Lineage (NCBI taxonomy): Eukaryota > Metazoa > Arthropoda > Insecta > Diptera > Stratiomyidae > Hermetia > Hermetia illucens. The sequence goes on from NC_051849.1 coordinate 145,268,272, forward strand.
TGAACCCCATGCCATTCTGACGGACACCCAAGTAGCTAATAACGCTTGGTACTCCAGGCTGGTCGAGCAGCGTAAAGACGCTCTCAGCATTCCAGACGGCAGATATAACGAACTTTCCAGAGTCCAAATACCCTAAAATTCGCATTTCCGGAACTACAGATAGGAGGGAAAAGCCACAGACACTTTCTTTGCGATTGCCCAGTTGTAACTAGAGTCGCGCTGCAGATACGAAGTTAACCATCCTTTGAGGACCTCAACGAGTACTCCAGTTGAATACTACAGCCTGGTTCTGAAGATCTGTGGTGGCTATTCCCCTTGTTCCTACCACAGCAGCTATGGTCTTAGGAGTTTGTCGCATCAAAACGGCGCTAATGGGGCTTCTCGCAGCGGTCACTGATATGCGTCTAGCTATCAAAGTTCGAACTATAGCAAGTGTATCAACCCCGCTTCGTGCTTCTGTCGGTATTCATTAAAGAAACACCCTCCCGACGGTCCTCTTTACTATTGTTATGCAATGTCCATAAGGTCCACGAAGGATAACCAACGTCCAGTGTTCTATACACTGATTGATGCAGATGATGTTTGCCTAGAACTTCACTACAAAATTGAGTGCGAGCTACTTGTTCAAAAGCGGACAGATTGCCTCATTCAGTACGTTATCCAGCTCAGTCTGAATAAAGTACAGTTTTTGACGATCGATCCTAGCTTTCGCTGTAAGTAGCAGCCAAGAGTGAAGAAGTGAGCGATTTAAGAATCTTGGATCTATGCTCACAGCCAGCGGTAAACTGCGCTATGAAATCGCTTCATATGTCAATCCAATTTAAATGAATTAGTGCTCAAATTTACCGCAGTGACGTCCACATTGTTACCTTCTGGGGATTTGAGAGGCTGGGTGAATCTCAGAGCCCATAAACGACGCCTCGCGGTGGATAATTAAGACAAAAATGTTGCATGCAGTGTGACTTGACATGATTTCATCCGAAACGGCTGCTTGAAGAGCTACATGGGGATTTGGGAGCCTCTAGAATTCACCTGAGCCAAGCCTATAACCGAGAAAAGAAAAAGAGGTGACATGAAGGAGAAGGAAAGTTTCTTTTCCCATCCAATATAATTCCGAGTAATTTAAGAGTAATTACTGGAAGACATTGCTCTTTTTTTTGGAAAGTGATCTGACCTAAACTTCAACATATGGACAAGTATTTACGGCTACTAAAGACACCAAGTAACCAATAACAGTACTGAGTTTTAAACGGTAATAGATAGGGTTTAGCCACCTATATTACCAAATAGAACAGGTTTGTTTGACAGAGTTCGAAGGCTGTTAGTCAACTTCAGCTAAAGAAGTATCTTGTTTTAGCCTGATCAGCATAAAGGGTGCTAAACCGAAGCGACATCCTCCGACTCTGGAACAAGCTAGTGGAATTCAAGTGGTCGTTGATGATTTCCATTGAATCTATAAAGAGTTCCCCTGCACCAGGGGGAGGCGGCCGTTGTCTAACAAAACACGATGATTTGACGAACATCTAGCGAGCAGATATTCGACTCATTCATTCAAGGCTGATAACAAGCAAAGTCTAAAAATGTGAACTTCTCAACGGTGTCGACGCCTTGCATAGATAAGTCGATAGTTGATGGTCATCCACTTACTGTCAAATTACCTTAACCTGGTGGATTGGTTAGATAAGTAAATTCTCTCACAATTAAACAGTTCCTATTGTAATCAGAGACACTATTCTGCAAGGAAATCTAGAACGTAAAGCAGCTCTGTGCAGCCGGTTCTACCGAAAATCGATTTACGGAACTTGATTGTTTACGTTTGCAACACTCCTCCGAAACTTTTGTGAAATTCTTCTGTCAAACGACTAGTGAATGCTCCTCGGTAAAGCGAAATTATGGAGACCCTTTACCGAGAATTTTTTCGATCACAGAAGTGCCTGTTGATCTCCTGACCTGCTGTAGCGATTACATTTGCACGTCTTTTGAGGGAGCACGGTCCGAAGATGGAGAATGGCAGAGGCACAAGGCACTGAGAAATCGACTTAGTTACGATGGTGGCATATGTGGATACCATAGTAACGAATGCGTGAAAGAGAAGCTTTCCTTCTGTTACAATTGGACATGCTCCAATGTTATTCCCTTAAATTTTTTCTACAATGGGAAATTTCATAGAGAAATAGAACAATGGAACTTCTCGTATCATACTGTATGATCGACGCAAAAAGAGAGCCCTTTGAAAATCGTTCTATCTAGACAAACTATCGAAATCGGGAGTCAGATTTGGAAAACGTTGGTAGCTTTATTTATTTTGGTAGCGGACTGCCGAAGGATGGGAAAGAATGAAAGGAGAAAATAGACTCTTCTTCCATAGGTCCAACTTGAATCCTAGCTCTACCACTCAAGCAAATTTATAGGCAATATCATGACCTTTTGGTTGTGGAAAAAAAATCTATCTGAATAGACAGCTGTCTAGATATCTATTATAGACAAAGGAGATTAAGCAGGCCCTACCTTAGATAATGCATGCTCTTTATCACAATATGAAACGAGTCAGAAACAGGCTGTTACATCGTGAACAATTTACGAATATGTGGTTACCCTGTGGGTTTCCCATGATCTCGGCATATTCACTCCTTTCTGACCCTAGGTTTTCCCTTCTTGACATGCAAAGTGATGCTTGGCGAGCCCGAGGAAAAAATTTCGAGTAGAAGAGCCGGGGTCAAAGTAGAGTATTTTTTCAAGTAGGTTTTAAAAAGATGGCTAGGCCAGTCAGAAAAAAGGTGTTCTTATCCTAAAGAACCTTTGTAGAATAATAAAGTATAGACGACAAGTTGCAATGGAAATTCTATGCCCGGATGAATGGTTTTTGAAAACAGATCTAGCTAACTTCATAAGCGAACACAAGATAATGATTCCCAATTTGAAAGAATCCACAAAACATATTTCTTTAGTAGAATTTTGCTATAATTTCTTTAGTAGAAAGTTGCCGTGGGGACCTATTTAAAGAAAGGCTGCTTCAAATGACGGCTCCATCGTCTGTATACTATTCTTAGGTTTTCCCACATTTCCATAAGGTGTTTGAAGTGACAACTTCGTTTAAGCTGTGTCGTAACTTTGACAGAACTTCAGAAATAAAAATTAATGTTAATGAAGCATTGGCGGTATTAGATTAAATTCTACTGGTGTAACGTGTTATTGATATCCGATGCGGGTAAAAACGGAAGAACTCAAATGAAAGACGTAGAAATCTTGGTCATTCGTAGGAACAATAATTTAAAGGAATCTGTCTTTGATGAACTCCTATGGAGAATCTGGAAATAAAATCCGTGCCCGGTGAAAATGATGAGGGCTCCTCTATTATCCCTTTAGCTTCAGCTATTTCGTTGTGTTTCTGTTCCGGGCTCCTGAAAAACGCCTGAGAAAAGTCATCCATATTTTCTCCTTCTCTGCCTCTAAGTGTACCACATAACTCATCCGTTCGGCACCATCCTCACCTTGACCATACTGCCGCTGGATGTTTTGTAACTATAGGCAATGCCATCTTTGGTGTTATTCATTACCGTGGCTTGTTGAAAATTTTATATATTATTGTATGTGATGACCCACAATAGCAGACATAATACAGAACCCTCTGGTATAGTTACGGAGACAGTGTCGCGTTAGAGCGATCTTGCCTCGGCTGGCTGTTAACACAATTTTATTACTCTAGTAGAAAGTAGCCATTTTACAGTAATCAGACTGTCCATCTGAAGGGCTTCCAGGCCATTAACTAACTTCTCTGACTTTATCCGCTAGAGAAACGGGACGATGGTCCCTATGCAGACTTCCCAGCTTTATGGGTGAACACAGGCTTCCCATCATAGTTTGCTTTATCATATTACTGTAGGTACTACCTACCAAGTATTTTATAACACACATTTTAGTTCATTCAAGATCATTACGTTAGACTACAAAAACACAGTACACTACAGGAGGCAGCATTGTGCCTGCCGTGATTATAACCCAATTCACAATTGAATTGAATGATATCTGACTTGCAGATACGATACAAGTTCTTCCGTCACCAGTGAGATTTGAACCGCTCTCTCCGCTTTGATAACTGCTGAGCCATCCGAATCTATCCCTTGCTGAGGCAATAACCCCTGAATAAAAAGGAAATAATTGCATGTGCTCTTTCTTGTGGCTCATGGGTGACCTTACCTCAATTCGTCTTTTTCGCCAAACAACTAACTTCAGTCTCCTTTAAGCTTTTTCAAGGTTTGATTTTCCCTTCTTAATAAGTCTTAGCTACCACAATTTGGGCAATTATTCGGCTCAATGGGTTGCTACTAGGTTTAACGGTTCACTATTCCATCAGAAGTTAGACTTCTTGCTACCAAATTTTCAATGTCTCAACGTTAAATAGCATTTTGTTCTGTAGTGGTTTCAGTGCGGGTACTTGATTTGATAGTACCTCCCCCCCCCCTTTTTTCTTTGGACCTACAGATTGACTGCAAGCTTCCTTTCCAACTGGAGACAAATTACCTCTTCGCCGTTGTTAGGATAATCCTAATTTAAAAGTTAAAACATGTTATGCACCAACGCAGCTCCACAAATGTCAGTTTCACAATGAAACCAGACCCTCCAAACGTATTTCTATCACTTTCGTTAGCCAGTAAAATGCCCGACTACGTGAACCCAAACAATCATCAGTACTTCCAGTCATCGAAGAGAATGCTGTCAGAGCATTTTCTCGATCTCTGTCAAAATAAGACTTGAGATATATAATCTCAACGTTTTCGGCAGGTTTAACTTTGATTGTGATCGATTTCCGCTTTTCAAAAATGTAGGTGAAATTTGATTTATTTTTCTATTTCAATTAATACAGATTTCAGTTCTGGATATTTGGTATCAGCGGCAATGGTAGCAAGAAGCTCCATCCCACTTTTTTTCATCCGGAGCTTTTCTCGTAGACAGCGTGCCCCTTCATTCGAACCTAGACACCCTGGTTCTATAAATGAGTTACCACTAAGCGTCTCTTCTGCTCCGTTTTCCTACTTCTGATGGCCAACTTTTTTTCTGTATCCACGATAAAATTCACTTCGACAGATCCCCTTCCGGTAACTTTGATTAACTTATAGAAAAAGCCCAACCCAATTTCAGCCGATCTCGTTTCTTAAAAAAAAAGTTTCCTTGTATGAACTATCGTACCCAAAGCCACTGTCTCCATTTCCCTTACTGAAGACCACTCAGAACCTTCCTTGATATGTGTGCTATTTGTAGACCTTTTATTGGCCTGACCCCGCCTCTATAGAAATCGCATATCGACTCCGTATACCATGCTCAATGCTGAAACTTTCGAAGTATCTTTCGCAGAGCTCGATCTTTATTTCCACTCTCTGATTCCGATACTATGTCGGTGCTATAACGCATTACAGTTTGGTCTGCTAGACTCTTGTATCTTCTATCATTTTAAGCGTAGAAGGACGCTTCTTTCTCCACTTTCAAGTAGTTCCTCAAGGATATATCGGCTACGGGAGGAATCACTTTTTTCCCTCATTCTCCCGCCTCTGCATCAACTTAATTAAAAAAATTACTAGTAATTTTTTAGATTCAAGATATTCTTTACTTCAAGTTATACATTTTTCAACCTTTCATACTAAAAGCACTTTCTTAGACCGGAGTTGATTTCGGTTTGGCATATTTTACCAGTTAGCTTCCGATTGTTATTATATTTTTGGTTTAGTCTGCTTGGCGGTGTCACCGGAACTCAGAGCTTGTTTTGTGTAAAATAATTACCTAAATCGTTAAGGATCCGGCTTCCAATTTGTGTAATTTTCAGTTAGGTTAGGATTGATTTTTTCCAAACTAGCCTTCTGCCTTCCGTGCTGCGCCAGGGAATGAGCCACTTTGCTAATTAGATTAAAGATAACTGAAACTCTTTGTCATTAATATTTTTACGTCATCTTTTCGTCATTGTCACCTTCCTGATTAGATATACGCACCATAAAAATCCTTTAAATCGTTTCATCCCAGCACAAGGAGAAACAAACACGGAACCGTAATAATCCCAATGTCTTGTTTTAAACTGCCGATAAAATTTTTTTAACCTGTACATTTTGTCCAATTTATTTATTGCATTTCTATCTCGTAGTTCTTTATTTATTTTACTCAGTATGCTAAATTGTATATGTCCGCGTTTGTGCCTTTTTATTTTGGTGCAGGTTCGTTCGCATCATTTAAAAATATTTGCAATATCCTCACATTTTACCATTGCACAGTGTTGCATTCGAATTCAACGTTTTATAGCTGTTAAATGAGAGATAAAAATTTTCACGGTAAAATACATCATCGTGCATGTGTATCTTAATGATTTATTGTTCTGAAATTATTCCTTCTTCATATTTTATAGTTGCCCTTTTTCACTTTTTTGGTTTCGCTTAAGATATCCGCGATGAATGTTCGTAGAAGTTTGATTCTTGATCGTTTTGTCTATACGTATTTATGGATGGGTGTTCTCGTGTAAATGTATACAACGAGGTTGCATTTCGTTTAGGCATATTGGGTGGAGGCATGATCATGATTGTGAACGCTGTTCTTATCCGAACTAGCCATATAGCGGTGCTAGCTTTCCATAAGGAAGGCTCTATAGATTCTGCGGAGCGTAGAATAGATTTTATATTCGCTAATAAAAACGAATATGGGTTTCAGTTAAAAACGGGAGGACCTATCAGCTCTGCTGAAAGCTAAAATGATTATAGAAACCATATTAGTCGTCATGTGTGGGTCATACGTTATCAGTTCAAGCCAAGTTCTTTAGACAGAGCATGAAATCAGCCAGTAGACAAGAAACCAACTTGCATATTTTTGCAGTCTTTTGACATAGAGCATAAGTCATCATAGAAAGCATTGAGACCAGTTCGCATATACTCAGTAGCCACGCATCCGATAGACTAATTGATAAAACAAAAGATTCAAGCGAGTAACCCGAGAACTTCTGAACTATTATGCATGAAGTACTTTGGCCGTTCGTGGCAGTCTAATCTGCGAACGTACGCACTAATAGACCTCCATAAATCGTATCCTACTTCAAAATCGGAAATTGATAGTCATCCATCTGAATTATTCTGGCATCATCCGCAAATGCATTGGTACTGACGACGCAGGGTTGCTCGTCACATATTATTGCGGTTTTTGAATTATCATATTCTCACTTTTGTACCTGTTCAGATTGGCTAGATGATGAAGAATAAAGTGGGTTTTGTGGTGATCATTTCCCATTTCAGATGCGATTCACCGGTTTCTTCCTTCGTCTTGTGAGTATATCTCATTCTCATTTTTACCTTTTTAAGTACACCTTTACGAGTGTGCCGTTCACGTCCAATTTGAATTGGAACGCAATTGAGATTGGCGCCTATCGTGTAATGAGCATCGGCTCATAAATCTCAAGGTAAATTGTTGTTAGCAGACTGCACGTTTTTCTTTTTCTTGCGTTTTCATTTCCTTCATTTAAATTCGTCTGGACTTGCAATGATTTTTTTGGTTTGGTTTTTGTTGATGTGGTTTGTTTTCAATGATAGTAGTTACTGTAAAGTTTCTTCACTGTCCTGATATCTTAAGTTCATATTTCACTCGAAAGACAAATTGACAAAGTTCAGGACAATAAAAGCGACTACAACAGTAGCCCTAAGCGGAAACTATCCAGCTCAAAGTAATTTCGAATGTTTTGCGGTCGACTATAACACTACTATCAAATAATAGTATTTCACGTAAGTTTCCAGCGGAGGAACTTCAAAAATTACAAAGCCGCCTTTTGTCTCAAACCTCACATATTAGGTATGCTTTCAGCTAAACACCGCTGTAAGTGGAAAGCCGAAAAACCGGGAATTTGGCCAACATGCAACCAGAATTAAGATATAACAATTATTCTGCATTTCGTGCAACTAATTACATTCGACCTGAATTCTTATTATCTTGAAAGACATCAAAATAATAATTGAAAATTAACACAGTGTCTGGCTTGGAAACCAGAAAAAAACATCCAATTTCAGCTCGTCCTTCGCAAGAGCAACTATCATGGCCTCACAGTTAATCATCGTTGCACTCGTCGCTATTTCACCAGGGCGGTTGCGCTTATTCAATGGTAATTGGTCTCACATGTCTAATTGAGATAGTATGTAGGTGGCCACTGTACTGGTCGTTAAAGTACGACGGAATGTAATTTACTGTTGGTCATTGCGATAGGCACTCCACGAGTGATTTTACGACACATTTAGTCCACCGTGGTAGTTGTTAACTAGCCATACGGAGAGTAAGTGAGGTTCAGGAGCTACACATCACTTATCGTAAAAAACCGTCCTTGGATGATTGTTCTGTATAGTTTAGAATTTCTTTGATCTGGCTTTGGTCGGGGAATTTTAACCAGATCTGGGAAAGTTAGATAGAACAAGCAAGTACAAGCGGTACTTCTGGAAAGGAGCCGCATTACGGCAAAATTTTATTATTTTGCCAGGAGGTAACAATCATTGAGGTTGTATTTATCATAATAACTTAAAAAGCATGGAAGCTGGGATTAGACTGGCTTTTAAAATGGTTTAATTGGCTTCCTTGCCAACCAATTTTCACTTTCATCCAAGTGAACTTTCTGATAGAGGCGCAGATAAAGTTTTGTCTAGTTTTGCAAACCAATAGGAAGCAAATGGCTCCTGTAGATGATCTTCGTGCGTTGTTTCACTATTACCTACAGGGTGTGTGGTCATCGTCGCATCCGTTTCTATTTTTCATCAGTTATTTAAGCATTTTCTTACCGTGAGTAACTAATACAGCAGAATCAAATGAAGTCACTACTATCTTCCCTTCCTGACTTTATGATTGGACTGGATTAATATTAACAATTTTGCTAGTGCATTAAAACAGAGCGGAAGAAGTTCTACTGAGTTACACCAAATATCCTACAGTCATAGACATTCGTATAAGCATAAATCGGTTTTTTTCGATAAAAGTTAAAATGAAATGTTTTTCAAATAAAACTATTTTGTATTTTGGATTGTATTTTCATAATGCATAATCTAATTGAGTTTTTGTACATCTTATAATATATTTAAAAATGAAGGCTTTAACCTGAAAAGTACATACATTTCATATAGGCATTCCTATAAGCGCATTATAAAGATTTCAATCTTGGATGCATTCCGGCCAGCCCAATTTCTTAATTTTGTTCATCCTAAACTAATTTGCAATCAACTTTTTTGTGTGAAAATATACGATTTGCCACAATTTTCATTTAAAAATGGAATAAGCTTGTCCACCAGAAGACAAACGTATGCATGCGAGTTTAAGGCACACACTTCGGTTGATCCCCGCAGTGATTTAGCGAATAGAATAGGCCTCTTCTTTCAGCAAATTCACTCAGCCTGCTCGCCATTGGATAATGGCTTCCCCTTTGGCATTTCTAATAATTTTGATAATGATAATTTCAAGAAAGCAATACCAAATGTTTTACTTTTATTTAAATACGTAGTAACGAGCCTTTTTGAACAAAATTCACTCAATTTCGTCCTCAATGATAACATGCGCGAATACGAAAGTCGCGAATTTCCGTGAAATTGATGAAGCGGTCGCTAAATTGCTCATTTCTGCAGGAAATGTACCGTTACTTATCATCAAATTCACTTCATCCACCATAGAAGATCCTCAGGGGTTTAAGTTAAATACAAAAATTTTCACTTTTGATGTAAACAAAAGAGTAAATCTCGCATGCTCATAAGAATATTTATGACTATACCTTAATTAGGACTTAATTATTTCTGTAATTGCGCTCTTAAGTAAAATAGGTTTCTCGTATATTTAGTCCTGCACCTATTAAACACCTTAACAGGAGAAACAAAGCATATTTGTTAAGGTCTGGAGTAGAGTATCCTTCTTTGACTTAATTCCGCAAAGATGATAGTGGAAATGATATTTAATCAGGAATGCTTCGAATATTTATTAAACAGAGCTCGCCTGACTTGCGTGCTGGATGTTGTCACATTGATGACTTAAATACTCCATGAGTACCATCAAATTTAGATTCTTTGTTTTATTGAGAAAGTTCTCGGAATTAACCAACTTAAGAGAAATTTTCAATTAAAATGAGTCAAAGCTGTATTTTCTATTTATTATTTCAGGCACTTGTGGCAGAAAATAAATCTATACACTTTACACTTTCTCTCAGGAAGGTTGAAAATGAAGTTTTTTTTAGAAGAATTTAGCCAATTCTTAACGAATAACTAGCAGCAAGGGTAAAGAAGAAGAGGACTGAATAGAGCAGCCGCAACCTCTAGTAATTGTTGATACAAAAATTGGAATGCAAGCTATTGAAAATATAACCGAACACACGATCATCATCATTAAAATTGCATTTCCCGAGCCTGGATTGATTAGAGTGAACCATGAAGGCGGAGGCCTGAAAGCCTGAAAAGTGGTGAAAATTTACTGTTCATGTCCTCTAAGATGCAAACTTTTCACTCATCAGTGACTTAGCCCAATTATGGATCAGTCAGTAATTATCCGTGGCAGGAAAACTGATTCCGAAGAAATTATGGCGGAACTCACCTCAGAACACCCATTCCTGAAAGTTGGCTCGGCTACAAATTTGCTAACTAGGCAAGATAATGTCCTTCACAGGAAGAATTGACTGCTCTAAAAATGCCCCAAAAGACTGATTCTCTAAAAGATTTTGACAAAACCCAACCATATCATGACTAAATTGCGAAGTATTCGACCGGATTGCACCGGCTTGTCTTGTAACTGGATGAATACCGAGGTCGGCAAAAAACGCCGAGGTATATCGGTAAGCAGAAGTGAAACCACTTCGAAGATGTGATCCCAATTAGACGGAAAATCTGTTCGAGGAAACGGAAGATCAGCCAAATCCATTAATTCGGTAAATCTATCATCAGGATAACATATCCTTTTGGCCTAAATAAAATTGATTTTTTGTGACTAAAAAATATCAGTATTGATAAATCAATAATGCATAGTAAAGTCTATTTATTCAGAAGGTCCGGTATCCCAAATATTTGTAATAGCCACCAATCGAAATCAAGATAATTAAGTTCAATTCAAGCCAGAAGTTATTAATGTTTAGTAATCTGTATGTCACAATGGAGAAATAAAAACACAAACTGAGTTCTTTAGGCACCTCACTCATTCTTCCTTTAGATGCAAAATTTTCCTGCTCTGGTGCGTTGAAAATTCGCGCGAAATGGGACCAATGGACGGACAATTAAAAGTGGAACAGGAAAAATAGGTGCTTGTCTGCGCGGTGTTCGGGGTTAGATAACGCGTTTACCGAATATATTGATCATGGAATGAAAGTGCCTCGCCGAGTTGCAGCTTCTTAGACTTTTCATGAATCGGATGTTGGTAGAAGCGGGCTATGATATCCACGACTTACCTTGCTAATTTTAGACCATATTATATCAAAAACTTCTTCTCCAGCTACTTTTGTTTTCCGACCGAATTGCCTCGTTCTTTGATAGTGTTTAATAATCCTTCGCGGTTTCTGCTTATAGTAAAAAATCCAAAGCCACCAACAGCGAAATACGCACATCACGACATTCGAAAAAATGGATAAACCATAGGACACTCGAAGTAAAGAGCATTGTAATCACCTCATTAATTCAAAAGCAACACAGAATGCACCTTTCCCTAACCCAATCTCCACGCAGTCTTTGAACCAGTAGTCTCAACCAACTCCTATTTTTTTTTTGGTTAGAATTTTTCAATCAGCAGTGTCATCGATCGTACGCTGAAACAAGTCGGGAAACCTGAAGCTGGACGCTCCAGGTAAGAATGGTTTTTGTGTTTCTTTTATAAAGACATTTAAGTGTGAATTTGTCCCATTAGTACCTAACACGTAATATACGCAAGTAGTATGTGAGAATATTCACTTTCGGGTGGTATTGACATTCAAAACCTTAAATTTCCTAAGAAGCGACAACTCTGACCTCTTATAACTTTGTTAGTAATAGTGTGATTTCCACCAAACGTGGTAAGATCAAGCTCTATAGAGTAGTCTACATTGCTGCTTTCGTGGTGCTAGGATGAATTTAAGTGGGGTTCTGCAGCCAATTACTGAAAATTATAGTAATATACTATTATTAACTTTATTTGAAAGGATATCGGTATGGAAGGTATTTCGGAGCCTAGCCACCATATAATGGCAGCCTCTTGATTTCTTTCAGATATTTCGGTTGGGTAATTTCTGAGAATGGCCCCGTTAAATATAGGATCACTTTCGACCGCCCGAACTCCCGCCTTTCCAACAAATGTCACAACTAAGACCAGCTTCGGAAAGTACTAGCCGAGACTTTTATTTGACACCCCACATGACTACATTTGGTGAAAATGAAAACTTACACCTCCCTTTTGCATGTATGGGAACCTCCGCTTAAATTCGACGTAAAAGGATGTAACTCACTGTAGGCATGAGCGTTCACAGTTCCCTTTTTTCCACCAAATTTGGTGTCAATCGCTGCTATAGTCTCTGAGAAAAAAACTTGTGACGGACAGAAAGACAGACAGAGAGTAAACTGATTTTAATAAGTTTTTGTTTTACACAAAAACTTAAAAAGATCAGCTTCTTTCCTTGGTTAGCCGATCGGCGACCTCGATGTACGCCCACTACTTTACGTACATACACTCCTGCAAACTTATGTGAGCCGACTTGGGTTTAGGCATACTCCATTTAACTATCTTCACAAAAAGGCAACAACTATTTCCACTATTTATAAACTAGAGCAGTTTGAAAACTAGTAAATTTAACGTTATAGAAAGCTCAAAAACTTTTATTAAATGTTTTGAATAGAAATTATCTAATATTTTTAGTTTTAAATAAAATTTGAGAGTACCCAAGTTATAATTTAGTCGGTTTAGGAATGTCAATATATATTTGGAATGCAAAAATTATGGGAAAGAAGGGAAGTTTAGATATTTCTGTTCGAGAACTAAAGAATTTCCTGCTTAGGTTGTGGTAAATACGGATTTCATTTTCTGAGAATTTTAGTCTGAGGAGAACGACCTTCAATCTATAAATTAGTAGTAATATGTTTTATGTGTTTATCTCTGTGTAGTAGCGTTTGTCTCATTAAATAATGCCGCGTCTCCTTTCCGTACACAAGGGTTATTTGGCGCCATTGGAAAATATATGTATGATAATAGAGTTCCTTACGGGATACAAAGAAGATAATAAAAAATAAAAAGACTGATTGGATTCACTACCATATTAACATGACATAAATCTCTCCGCTTTTTCAATCTGGTGTTTTGTCAAAGATAAAATCAATAAAACTTAGATTAGATTAGAACTCCAGGTGATCTAAAAAACTCATTATCAATGCAGTTAAGGAATTGATTCTGACCCATTAAATTGGATGCTCTTAAGTTGTTTGGTAGTAGTATTTTCAATTAAGAATATTGTCTGAGCTTTTGATCTTAAAATATTTTTCAATGAAATTGTACAAAACAACACTATTTGAATTTCACGTCAAACCTATAAATCTATTCATAAATATTCACGTCAATGTCTGAATATTTATTGTGTCGCCACGTTACATAATATGCTGGTGCGCTATGAAGGCGAATAGAGTTAAGAAAGGTATATGTAGAGTAGCAGTACTACGTTGAATTCAACTTAGTTTTTCTTAGTAATAGGTACCATGATAAGCCGGTAATTTCCTTAGCAAACAAAATTGTGATTCCTTGTAATACAAAAATTGTGCCTTTCGAAAATGCCCACAAATCTGCCTCAATCATCGCGGTAGATGTCTGGATCCTATCAAGAAATAATCAAGGATTCTTCATGCAAGGGCGGAGAAAGAATCCCAGTCAATAAGCGTCATTTGCAGAAAGAGCTCTCCGAAAGACTGGTGTGATGTTAGGTAGTACGACGCACACAAATATTATATATATCTAGACGTTAAGTATTGGTACCAGCATCAGTAAGACGTAAGACCTTACTTGATCCCTTCGGAAGAGTTGCATCTGTGCTCTGCACCATACTATCAGATGCCAAGAGCAGCAACATAGAACGTACACGTGGTAGATATGATTATAATCTCCACTATTCTGATAGATTACGGTTTAGCACTGCCTCTCCAGCGAGTTCCCGCGATGAAGACAAATAAAGCGATGAATACACTGCCCCACCAAAAACTGAATGGTGACAGTATTATAAAATAAGGCCCATTTACCCCCACCAACACAAGCTCCGAGTACGACAAAATAGTCTACGTAATTTGTAATACTCGAATTGCAAATGACGATATAGAAATGAAGGTCATTGAGAAGAAGCACATCTATTATAAATTTACCTCCAGTAAATCCCTAGCCAATTGGAGAATTGAAAAGATTGCGTGAAGCAAAGAACAACAGTTTTGGACTATTTTCTTAGCTTACTTGGGTAGATGTTGTATTTTAGTTTATATATATACACAACAACAAAGAAACCTTTCATGGAGTTTAACATTTTTGAAAAGATTCCTCCGTTGTTCAGCCATTTTTCCAGTTACCAGATCCCACGATTTATATATCGCCTTCCAGATCCATTTTTCCCCTGAACCAGTGGCCACAAATTTTGCTCCTTCCCTCAAAATTTCTTATAATGATGGAGATATTTGCGGTTTAAAATTTATTCCACTTTCTGCCATTTTTGCAATTCCTAGACCCTCAATTAGCATACTATCTTGTAGGCAGTATACACAATCTAAGCTAGTAGTCAGAAATTTCGCTTCTTTTCTCGAAAAATAAAGAGAAAATAAAGTCCAAATATGGGCCACTTTGCTAGCTCCCAGACACCCCAAACCTATATACCACTTCCCAGGTAGATAGGTAGGTAGATAGCTAATGTTGAAAATCACACAGTGTAGTCTCTAAATTGGCCGCGAAACTGCTACTCCCGAGATCCACCGCCTTTCACCTGCTTCCCCGGCTGTTCTTTGAAGGAGAAATCATCCTGTGAATCTCGTCCAGCCTAGTTGATTTGTAAGGATTTAGCTTGAAAAGGTAACTTGGCCAACCAAGTTCACGGCAAAGATGGACCAGCGAACTGAGAGTCGGGAGTCAAAAAGAGACGCATCTGAAGCGGCAAGCCGGTATTGGATGACGCTGCATATTTACATACAATAGTAAACATCGTAAATTTTCTAACACGCATCTGCCGTGGGAGGACCTTACGATATAATGCCTGAATGGGTTTCCATTGAAGTCCAGGCTGAGCTCGTTTGATCATGAGATTCTGCATGGAGAACCCGCCATGATGGACTCCTGGCTGCTATTTCATTGTCGTGACGCTGTTTGCGGAATCAACAGAATATTTCGCGGTACACTATCCACCAACAAAAGAACCAAAATTGCTAGTGAAGTTTGGAATATAGATCGGAGCAATTGCTATCCATTGGCAAGTTCATTCTCATAGGCGAAACGCTGACTCAGCAAGAGAAATTTTACTTGCTGATAAAGTATCCCCATATGTTCTTTGCTAGAGACGCTGTTGCCTGTGGAAATTAGTTACCCGAATCTACCGGTGGTTCTCCAGAAACAATTTCGCCATCGGTTATTGGACAACGATCTCTGAAAACCAATAAGCAGGCGGCCACAACAGAAAAATGAATATTTTGCAGACTTTTATTGTGGTGTGCACAAACTCGTGGTAGCCACCATAGGGAACGCAGCGGATAAAAACTTCGATCGTAGTTTTCGGCACGAAACCGTGCGGGCGTTTCCGATATACATCTTTTCGGACCGGCTGGCAAGCTCATGGGAGCACTCGCCAGGCTTAATATCTGGGCGCAGACCAGATTTTACGAGGGATAGTCGACCGGAATTAAGGAGGCCGGAAATTATCCTTGGGTGGCACTGCTGAAGCTGTGAAGCGGGCATAATTGTTTGGAGGAGCAACGCCACTTCTGATATGACTGTGGCGCCCCTAATATCCTGAAGCCACAAGGTTCATGGCACGTCTTTCCAAGCGAGAGCTAGTGTTTGTAAAAGATGTTACACTTTGTTTTTTTGACAGCTGACGACACTAGCTATTCTACAGCAGGCAGAGTGTCGCCCGATATCACGTTTTGTGATCGAACGGAATCGATTTTGTTGCTCATTATCTCGTTGTTAACATATAATTTCTATCTTGTGGCCGATTAGATGTGGGAGATCGAACGCTTTATTATAAAACACAAAGTCTGTTTGCACGTTTAGTTTGTTCAATCAAGCAAGCAAGGCTCTAGGCTGCCACTGACCGTTTGACGTCATTCAAAAAACTTAATAAGTACAAATCTCATTTTATACCTCAACGCATGTGGTGAAATCTGACAAATTGTGTCTCTTCATTGATGTGTGTAAAGGTCAGGGTCAGTAACAGTGTCACCATGGAAAACGTTTAACTTCTACTTCTCATCGACTAGATTTCCAGTTGTCTGCAGAGAGCATCAGAGAGGCTCATTTTGCAGACTTTCAATCACCATTTGCTGCTTTTGAGCGAAGTGCCTCTATGGATAAGACGTGCTGGTTTAATGTTGAGCATCGGGAAGTTACCCGGATACGTACCATCAAAGATTTGATGCATCCGAAAGCCGACAAACGGCTACGGCGTTTCTCTGGAATGTGTGTTGGTATTGGCAATTTGTGGCGAAATATACTCCGATGCCTACTCGGTTGCCAGATATGTGCTAAACTGTCTAATCGACAGGTATGCGATGGATTTGTAGCTGGAAGGGATAGAGGCTTAGATACTTTGCATTCCGGAGGAACTGACGACGCAGATGATCATTCGAGTTGATCATCATCCTTTAAGGGTAAATGGGGGGGCTACGATTGTGGTTCAATTGGCCTGAAGGGGTTTTACAAGTCAATAACTACATCCGTAACTGTGAATGGTGCAACACGTCATAACATTCCAATGAATCGCTATAAATGTACGCGAAAAGTTGCTGAACTCTCAAGAAGAACACCTCACATTCATGAGCGCCAACTGGTCACTTAAGTAAAGCTGCACTCAGATGCGGGAAGGCCTTCACGGTCAATTTGGCCACTTTCTTCAATTTGTGGGATAGTTCGTCCCTCGTGGTTGATCTTGGCATTCTCTGAACTCGTTTAGTCATTTCAATTTTCGTAGAATATTAATCATTCAAGTATCTCAACAACAATTCTCAAGAAGTATCTCAGCGAAAAAGAACACTTTTTGGTTGACTTATTAAGGAATTCTGCTCTAATGAATTGTTGATAACCCACGGATTCGGAATAACAAGAAGCAAGATTGCTTGAAAGCTTGCGATTTGAAACCAACCCAAATGTTTTAAAATTTATGTGTTAAAAAGTTTGCCACCTAAAGTTCGATTGTCTTGGATTTGTCTATCTCCTACATAGCTGTCAAATGATCAGTCACCGAACGGATCAAGTAATGACCGGACGACGCAATATCTAGGGACTATTGCGGGTGGGGAATGACTTCCCATTTGAGCATTTCTATGTAGGATTTAACGGTTTCAGCAACATGAAGCCGAGCGTTGTAATTCTGTAGAATCACTTTTTCGTGCCCTTGCTCGTATTGTGGCCATTATTCGCGAAGAATTCGCCTCGCATCAGTTGATACCTTTCAGTAGTGATAGTTTCGTTAGCAATCAACAGTTCATAACAAATAACGCCGACCTGGTCCTACCAAATATCAGGACAACTTTTGCAGGACGAACATTCGGCCAAGTCAACGACATAGAAGCATGGGCGGGCAGTTCCGACGAGGTTTTTTTTTTGGGCTGGTTGAAAATCATAATAATTTCGTTGCCTTTGAATCTTCCAAACGCATGCATTTACTTGGAAATGGCTTTGCGGTAACTCCTAATGTTGAAGCAAGCTCTTCTTGCGTTTGGCATGTATTTCTAGTGAGTAATGCCTCCAATTCAGCAGACAATCGTCAACATCGAAATCACCGTCATTGAAGCGATGGAACAAATCGCGGCACGTTGTTTTACTTACAGTAGCATCTTTGTAAAATTTTTCGGGCTCCAGATGCGCTTGAACCGATTCTTTGGCATAAAATCAGATATTTTCATACAACCAAAAGTATATGATGTCAAAACGAAATCCCTAATGTGTCAAAACAGGTGATTTACCATATGCCTAAGCTTGGTACTTACAGCTTATATTACAAAAAATGTAAGGCCACTAAGGTCTAGCTCAGCTTCAAACTGTTTTCTTAAAGGAGCTGGTACATAGTTGACCTCCTGATACCATCTGCTGTTTCGGTTTACCATTAGCGATTCGCCATGTACAAAGCTTTTAAAGGCACTTATTATAAAATAACTTAACAATTGTTCAAATATCGGCAGAAGGTAGACAATATTAACAGGAAAAATATTAAACTATTTGTTCAAATTTGACTGTAGCAAAAGAATTACCTTAAGATAGGGGAAAGTATTCAAGCAAATTATACTGCAGGGCTTGCCGGTGTAATTGGAAACTTCCTAAACACCCGAATCTACGCACTTATTACTATCGAACTGAATAATGTTCTTTTTATGCATTGCAATCAGTGCTACCCACAAACTTTGAAGATTCCTCATATGCTTTTATCGGTAATAGGAACCTCCTATATTGTAACCATCTACCCATTAGCTAACCAAAATTGGAAACGCACGTCCAATTAACCATAATTCCACCAATAGCACGAAACAAAATGTTTACATTTTTTTCAAGCTGATTGAGAATTGATGAATTGGCAGAAAGAAAATTAGCAAAAGTTGATTTTACTAAGTAAGAATCCAAATATGCAATAGATGACCCAACAATGTAAGCTGTGGTGAAGATGTACTAGGTGAATACATCCCAAACGATAAGTCAGGATTTAAGTAATTTGAGGAGACACTGCCTGTTTTTTTAGATTTGCTGCAGGACAGAAAATATGTATTGCAATTATTTCATCAAAGATCGATTGTTTTTGTGATTAGCACAAAGGGTATTGCCGTGTACTAGAATTACAAATTCATCATGTATACTATAGTCTTTGTCAAATAACCAAAGACTTTTCAGCACCGTTCGGTTTTTGTATATTTATAGAATGAATTTTCTCCTAATTCCATATTACTGCAAATCGACGTTTATGAATATCTAATCGTAAATAAAATGTTTTTATGCCAAGCAAATCAGCATTCACAAAATGCAAAGTACATTCTCCCAAGCTCAAAACATGCGACGTAAATTCATGTAACCTGTAAAGTGGAAAAGTTCAACAGGTTCGCAGCGATCAAAACCTATAAATCACGCACATGTCCAATTACGATATTTTGCCACGAAATGAAAAATTTTAAATAATAATGATAATTGTCGAATGCCCAGACATGAAGTTTCCCTTTTGCATAAGTGGCAAGACAGATAGAAGCAAAAATAGCTCGGAAGGATTTTTCTATGAACAGAGGTTCAGATGGAGTCTGTGCTGGAAATGTTTTATAAATGACTTCACTTTTATTGTAGATATCAGAACCTGGTACCCCGAAAAAATGAAAATGATACGAGATATAATTTAGAATTCAAAATTTTTCGTATTTCTTTTCTATTTCAATTATTATACTAAATATTACCCCTCAGTTCTTGCAGTATCTTTTCCATAACCGCGGAAGCTAGTTTATTCTTTTCCGTTATTTGGTCGGAGGTGAAACTGTCGGCTGCTCGATGTAATTCTGTGAATTCCAAGCAGTTTTTTACCGCAGACTATATTCAACTAAGTATTCACCTTTCCTCACAGGACCATCCACTCTTTATTATAAAAATTACAGGAAACTCCGCATGGACGCTTATTTAATTCGCATTCGATTAGATGCAAAAGCGCACCTATACACACTCGGGGTTAACTACACATTTCCTATTTTGTTTGTTTCGGGCACAATTATGATAATTTCAAGTCATGGCGAAGCCTACGCTTACTCCTCGGTGTCGCCAAAAAGTATCCATAGTTGGCTGGTGACTCTCGATGGCACCATTAGACACGGATGCCGTGTTTAGACCTTGTCGGTTATATGGTACCAATGCACCTAGCCAGCTACTTTCGAAATTCTTGTCTAACGAGCGGGAAATTATGTACAATCCGAAAAATTTAAAAAGGTTTAATTGGCTACCAACGTTAGGCCAAAAAGTCTTCTTCTCTATGCGGAAAATTTGCAGTTGCATGCTAAATGGCCGCATGGAAAAGGTACAATAATATTCAATTTGGGTATATGAACAGGGTCTGATTCCGGAATTATAGTTAACTTTTCCCGTACTCTATATACAATATTACTGGCAGTTCCTCCTCCTCAGTTTCACTAAACCCACTTCCTTTCCTCTATAACACGACAGTTGGTATGTTAACATATCTTGGACATCTGCCTGGAAACGATTTCAAATTTATACATTAATACGCCATGCACTTTTCGATTTTCCATCTCGATTTTCCCTGCCCACAACTAATTTTCCCTTCGAATATGCAGCCCTGAAATGCACTTTTACTCACATTCCCTGCTAACAATTTTTCACGGAGCAATCGATTCTGCGCCTCAAGTGTTTTACGGATTACCTGGTATGAAGCTGCCTGATTACCGCGTGCACTTAAGACATTTTTGCCGACAGGGATCTCCTATGCATCGGTGAAAGTCAATAGATCGTTGCATGACTTACCTGGAAAGATACAAGAATGATGGTGAAAATGAATGGTTACTTAATTGATTTGTATTAAAATTTTTTGATAAATTGATTATTACACTTAACTAGGAGCAAGAGCGGTTGGTGTTGGTTGTTAATGGCCACCAATTGGATCTGTAATGACTGGTAATCTCTATAATAGGGATTACAGGTAACCTGCCCGGGACGTTGTGTTTGGACAATTTCTTTTGCCATTCGTGATGTGTGAATATCATAAATAATGAATGAACTGGTCTTTCCTTCTACATAATATTGTAAGCAAATAGCTCTTAACGTAGATTCTCAAATATTACACAAGATAGTTAACAAAATTTAACAAGCGGAGTTTATTTCCGAGGTCTGCTTCGTCACGAGAGTTGCAACTGGACTATATAATTAATATGTTACCGAATTAACCCGTTTACTGAAACGCAAAGACCCGGCAAGAGAATACCAGTATTGGGTCGCACATTCCTTTATTTATGTTGGACGTTTAAAGCCCATATCCTATCGACTGTAAAGTTTTTTCCATAATGGTACAGCTTGCTTCTGGCTTCGAAATAGAAAATATGCCATCCCTATTTATCGTATATAGGATCAACGATTACGGCTGGCGGCCAAAACTGAATGCTACCATCTGTTTCCCAATTTTCCGACCACAAGGCAGTATCCTTGTGTGGTGCTATAAGCTTTGCGCCTACTTTTCAAGTGCGCGTAACATGATTATAAGTGACTCTCCTGCGCTGTTTTCTGTTTAATATAAATCAAGTGGTCCCCAGCCTATTCAACACAAACCATTCTTTGACTATACTCCGTGAAGTGGAATAAAAGAGGGAATAAAAGAAACTCCCATATCGCCTGTAGGGAAAAAAAACAATTGTAATCTCCGAAACCTCAAACCTTTAAAAATGATGAAGAAATTTAGTAACCGATCCATTAAACGGTATAATGGGATATTCCTTATCGAAGACAGACCTAGAAGCAATCGACTAAAAACGACACCACCACCAAGCAGCAACCAAAGCAGTTGCCGAGAGAATTCCCGAAAACTCCCTTCGCTAACGGAAAATTATGGCAAGGGAGATGAAAATTACACCTAGGACCGCGTCGCGCTTCATAAACGATGACTTTAAAATCGGAGTTTACCTAAGAAGTACTGGGCACCGCTTGACAGAGGCTTAACGCCAAATAAGACCTACGATAGCGCAACAGTTACTTTAGCACCAGGCAAACGGTAATTGCTGGCAAATTGGCCACTTCAAAATGACACAAATAGTGCACTGCACTCGGAAAGCTAAAGAAACAGTTCCCAAGTTCCCAAGTGGAACGAGGATGTTATGTGGTCTTCGCAGTGGTTTGGTGGGGAGGGTCATACGAAGGGGTTACTTCATCACCACCATCAACGGCATCGGTCTAGGTCTGCCTTGAAAAGAAACTCCTGACATTCCGGTTTTGCGCCGAGGTCCACCAATTCGATATCCCTAAAAGTTGCCTGGCGTACTGGCCTATGCCAACGCTCCATCTCAGGCAGGGTCTGCTGCGTCTTCTTTTTCTATCACTGGTATTGTTCTTAGAAACTTTCCGGGCTAGATCATCCTCATCCACACCGATTAAGTGGTTATTGAATCAGATTTTATCCAGTACGAAACCGTCGTGGTATTGCCCAATTCTGTCGGTGTACAAACTATGGAGTCGACCATCCTCATGTAGAGGGCCAAAAAAGGATTCTTCTCTCGGAAGTGTTTCGGTTGAAAGTTCGCAATTTTTCTTGCTAAGGACCCAGGTTTTCGAGGAATACATGAGGACTGGCAAGATTGTTTTGTACAGTAGCAGACTGAATCCGATGATGAAGCATTTCGAGCGAAAAAGTTTTTGTAAGCTGAAATGGGCTCCATTTGCTCCCAACAGCCGTGTTTTGAATTTTGACGTGTTTGAATTTTGACTTTGAGGTAAACCTACCTTGATATGTAAACTTACACAGGACAACAGGCACCGCAGTTGTTAGAAGTTGCAATTGGATGGGTTATCTGTCGTCTAAGCGAACAGACCACATTAAAGAGGTGTTTCAAATGCCGCTGTTTATATCCTTTATAAAGGGCACCGAGTAACCACAGTGGAACAATAGAATAGGGAACAACAAAGCTGCGAGCCTGGGCAGCGTACTAAATGAGGCACTGAAGGTCGCCGTGAAGTCTAGACCAGACATGTTCGCGGAGTTGTTTGGAGCATGTAATTCCAAAATTGAACTACTTAATTGCCTAAGGGTGTTAAATTTCTAGACAAGCCAGTCTCTTATAGACTCATTTACTTTCTAGACACTATGGGAAAAATTTTAGATCACCAAAGAGGGCTTCCTAGTCGATACTATGGGTTTTGTAAAGCCAGATTAACCAATGGTAGCATTAAATTGATTACTGGCTTGGACAATGATGTGGAAAAAGTAGTGCCAGAAAACTATGCATTCGATTGGGCCAAATGGAGTTTTATAGATAAATCCATGTCTTATTACTGATTACTTCTAACTTGCCTACTTTGCTGAGAACTTCTTGTACTCTTGTGGAACATTCTATACTACGGTGTGCTTAATGTTTCAGTTCCGGAAGAGGCCGCGCTCACATCAAAGCTGGATATCATGTCATGATTGTCTTGAGGATTTGGATAGACGTATAGTTCAGCTTTAAACAGCACGTGCAGTTTATTGGTGATAAAGTATTCGCGGTGAGTATGGCTATAGCGAGGATGGTGCCGAACGTTGGAGGGTCGCGATATACTTCAACGCTGCTATTAGCCAGGATGGTGGGTTTCATTTTGTTCTAAGCGGTGTGAAAGTTGGGGAATGGCGAATGGTCATCTTGGGAGTAATGTCAAATGACAGGTTAGCAAATGAAAGGAAGAATATATAAAAAGTTACGTCCGCTTCTTCTTTGTAGCAGACAAAGAGAGCTGGAAGCAATAGGTTTAAAAATAAGTGCCAACAGCGATGAAAATGATTAGGGAAAATTCCGAGGAAACACATACTATACTAGAGGTGATTGGAGAAATACTTAGTTTCCCGCGGTGAATGGAGGATATCGCCAGCACTTCAACAGGCTTAAATTGGATAATTCACCATTGGCCAAACTTCGTTGTAGATCCGGAGGAGGTTTTTTTCCGCCATCCGGGATTTATAAGCCATAGAAGAAAGATAGAACACTCAAAGTGAATTGTTAGGATTGGACAATCTTGGTGCAAAAATAAAATACCCCGCCAATAGCAATAGGATCCAATCAATTCTATAATCAAATGTAGCCCATGCAAACACCATAAAGCAGAGGAGGCTAATATATTTGCACTAAATATTTTCTTCGACAATTTCTCTTCTAGTCTGAGGGTTAATAATCTGATGCCAAAATGCCTTATATGTATATACATAAATGCTCGTTTTCATGTTTATTCGATTAACCGGAAAACGAAAAGCAAAACGAAATATTTATAATAAGCTGGGCTCTCGAAAAATTAGTTAAGTGGTTCAAATGCTTGTCGGTTTTAGATTGAGCATCTTCAAGTGTTTATTCTCGTCGGCGCACAACCGAAAGATGGTGGAATAAAAACATTTCTGGTACGTAAAAGCCAACAAGTTCAATATAGCACAAAGGATGACTGGCAAGTAATAGACAATTTTCGTACAGAAAAAGGAACGATGCTAAATCAAGGGGTCACAGCAAAAATCAGATCAGATTGAGGGATCCTACAGTTATTGTTTTATGGATTGTGATGTCATGGTTGCATTGGTTTATTATATGCAGCGTTCTCGTATATGATGTTTGGAACAGATTATCCATTGCATACGGCTCACTTTAATTATAAGCCGTGTCGGGGCTGCTTACACCATGAAAATAGCTACAAAGTTAGAACCGTATTTCGAATCAAATCTTTTAATGTTAGCTTAAACGTGGGATTTGACTATCAATAAACTATCTGTTTTACCCTTTTCCTGTAAATATTCCTTTGGATTTCCATTCTTTCCATGAAAATGAGTACCCAGAAAAATCCAAGTTACGCCATTTACTATAAAATGGCTGCCGGGCATGTTACGCCATCATAACATTCGCCAAGAACAACCTCTTTTTTCATAAAAAAGAATGCAACCTCTTTCACTATGATAATGAAGACTTCTACGTTGAAATTTCTATATATGTGTGAATACGAGAGCAGCAAAAAGTTGCAAGCTATGAAGCGAAAATGACGAAGAGGCAAGTGAAAGAACTGCAAAGGTGGAGTAAGTGGTCGAGTGGAAGCATGTGTTACTTTTCTCCAACTAGAAAGCGAGCAATCCGAGAAGCACCAAGCATGTTGATGTCTTCACACTCAGAAACATTCCGCTTGAATATCATATCTGAGAATTCTGAGCCGGGAAGTATTTTCCGCCTTAATCATCTTTTCATATTAGATATAAAGGCGAAGATACATCTTTACATTTTAAACTGGCAGTTATCTTTGACTAGCTATGCGCAAGGAGGAAAGAGGACTATAAGATTGGGAAGTGAATTTTTCCTGCCCGTAATTTTTAGCTAATTTCAGCGTACACATAATTAAAATGCGGCAATAATTATAACTTGAACACTTTCTACTACTTTCTACAAAATATGCAGGAAGAGAGAAAGGACTAAGTGGAGAAGGGGACATCTATATTTAATATCCTCTTCAAGAAGCTTGACCAACAATTTTTAATACAATAGGTATTTCACGATATTTTCAGATCACATCACATTAAGCGTATGGTATAGGCAAAACCAGGAAAAAAGGGTAGTCAATCTTTTTTAAGGGTAGTACCCTCTGCTCTACGACGCACAGGTATGGGCTGAGGCTCTTAACAAGGAGGTATATCGTAAACGCCTCGCGCAAGTACAGAGACGGGGAGTTTTGCGTACCGCACTGTCTCTGAACCGGCCGTGATGGTGATCGTGGGAGTCACCCCCGTTGCCCTTCTTGCTAAGGAGTGTCAAGCTATATACAAGCACAAGGGAGATGAGTCAAGGGAGCATGGAATACTGACTATTTCCTTACCCAATTTTTAAGTGGGTATGGAAGTTTTCAATCTTACCTACACAAGTTGGAAAGACGCGATCTCCGGAGTCGGCAATAGAGTTGTGGACGACGCCCACCACAGTTTTTTCTTGTGGAAGGTGGGATGGGGTTCGTCAGCAGCTCTATTTACAGGGGATCTCTCCCCAGACAACATTGTCGAAGAGATGCTGAGGAGTGCTGGCAGGTAGAACTGCCCATTACGATCGGGTCCTTCTCGTTGCTGACAAGATAGAGCTCGACCGATGGATGAGCCGGATGGCAAGGGGTTCCTTGAACTGACAGTTTCCTTCCTCTTTTCCCCTCATTGGTGAAGGAATTAAGGAATTCCCTGATGTGAAAGCTCCGCAAGGCGGGAGAGTTCGGAGAGTAGCCCGAAATTATGTGACAAACGGTTCCAGGCTAGCTCTCTGACGATGGAGAGGTGTTTAGTTGGTAGTCCGACGACGTATCGAAACTTCAGTCCAACACTGTGTGCGTAAATGCAAGGTTCTCGCAGCGGGGACTGGATTTTGTCTTACCAAGCCGTCACATCAGGATAGTAGACGGTGCAAACAGTTTAGCAGGAAACTTCTCTTTGCTCTAAAGGCTCACCACAACCTTTGCTTTGAGCCGGTAAATATAGCTGATGAAAGAATCAACGATTGTGGAAGATGTGTGACTAGTCTTGATGAGGAAGAGAAGAGCTGCCATCGCCCAATGAATATTTTTTCTGGCTTTGGGTCGTCACGTTACAAGTGTTGTTTCATAAGGCCTATCTAGTAAAGGGGATGCATAATTTACGGTATTATCTAAATCATCAATTAGGTATTTTATTTCGAAATAAAGATACTTTATCGAAATGGTATGAAACCCGTGGACTTACAGGCAAATTGCGAACGTAAATTTCCAATGCAGTAATTTATGGCCAAACAATCAAATCAACCATAAAAGGCCAACAGGGAGATGGGGAAATTTTTTAGCGCTCTGCTTATTTCCCCTGTGGGCAGGACTAACTTCCCGGTTGAATATTCATAAGAGCTCTCTAATATACCAGGATAATATCAGGAAGCGATAGTAGTGTTGACCACAACTGGTGATGAAGTTCTGATATCATCACGAGATTATCGAGGTTATTCAAATATCTAGTAGGAACTTCAGATTTTTCATTTTGGTAATTATCTTACTTTTGCAAAGTGGCCTGTCGAGAAATCATCCACATGCGAGGAGTGGAATGGCGTGCATTGAACGATTTTATGATCTCGGACGACAGATTAATTAATTTCATAATGGGCTTAAATCACCTCCATCCGCTTTTGGAATACACCAAAGATAAATTGTTCGAGGTACACATTAATGTCGAAATTAAACACCTGGAAAACGCATTAAATCTACTGTCGTATCCAGATTATCATGACTTATACAGAAAAAGATTTCAAAGGAAGCTTTCCACTCAATATGCCAAACAAAGAGAAAATACCACGGTGGAATTCGAACTTTGTAAAACAGGGGAAGATAGCAACGGCACTCCTCAACCAAGTTCTGAAGTTAGCTGCTGGGTGGAATCGTTACAAAGAAACTAAGGCAGCTCTTAAATAAGTCGTCTAAATGATCTAAATAGCAGCTAAAACCCAACAGCCGCATGTAGCCCTTAGTCTAGGGGGTAAACTTTGGTAGCCAAACAATGTCACTTGAGAGAGTAAATTGCAATCATACTGTTCCTGCCATAGTTATAGAGGAAATGGAAGTTTACATACTCAAATTATATCCCGCACATGGAACATGTTTACATTCCATCCGAATTGAGAAGGCGATTTCTCAAAACGCGCTTTCGTGGATTTCGGAAGTGCCTCCAACTATGCGTTCTTTACAGCGATCTGTGACACGGTAAGACAGTATGGTGTCGATCAAATATTAAACTACTGGATTCTTTATGTGCGGAGTGGATTACAACTCATATTGTGGTCGGATTCAAGCCCAATGAGGGAAGATGTCTTAGAAGCTGTCTAGTAGGAGGGAAGAATAGGCTAGTTAGGCGAGGCAATTAAAGAATACCCACTATGTTACTGAACAGGAATTGGTATAGTGTACGTAGTCAACTATTTGAGAGCGCATACTGACCCCAAGCTATAATGGAAGCATCGTATCTAAGAATATTATAAGAAACCCTGCAGTTTGCTCTAGCGCAATAGGACTAAGATCTGGGAATTATCGCTGGATGTACACATCCATGCTAAATCCATTTTGATATAAGCATGTATCGTTTGGTGGCATGACTACTAAAGGCAGAAAGCGTAGTATAGTATAGTATAGATCTCAAGACTCAATTGACTAAGTATCACTGGAGAAATGATATTTACACCTTTCATGACACTCGACGCTATCCTAACTATTCACATGCCTCCATTCATTTCATAGTTTTGATAACCTTGAGGCGCCCATTCTAAAATCGCTGGGCAACCATCAAATGTCTGCTGATCATATGGTTTCCTGGCCTTCCTTTGAGAAGCCATGCTCTGTTGTAATTGCTAAAAGGAAAAGATTGCCGACTAACGGTCACGATTTGTGATAACGGACTACTAATTTTCAATAAAGAGGCAACCATTGAAGTTCGAACGGATATTTTTGTAAAACTCGGCTGTGCAGTGGGCCTTACCTTCCGAAGAAATGACGACCACATTCTGCACTATGCTACACGAATTTTATTGGCAACAAAGAATGTCTGCGGGAAAAATGGCTGGGTTGCACTATTAGAGTCTGCTCCGATGGTTGAACGACGTTGCACTAAGTATAACATGTTAAACCATGATGTGGAACTACTGCTAGTTGCTGTTGAAAATTGGCCGATTGAACGAAGCACTCCTGGTGGTGTAAGGGCGCTTGAACATCGCTGAAAGGGAGGAAGATGTGTGATTGGCTTGCTAAGGGTCTGGTTCGAGAATGGTTAATCAGAGTCAGCACTTGTCGTTAGAATCTCCGCTATAAAGTCATTTTGAAAGATGAAATAGCAAAGGCTTTAACGAAGCACCTGAGCACTTATTGCTAGAATATAATAATAATAATAATCGTTGGCGCAACAGTCCATATTGGGGGGCCTTGGAGGCCTTGAAGTGTGTTAGAGCACTTCATTCAAGACCGTAACGGTACACTAGGAGGCAATGTGGTCAGCATTGCGCTCGCTCGAGATTATTACCCTGATTTGACTCAGGTACTCATTCACAGCTGAGTCGACTGGTATCCCACGTCAAATCACGATACAAATCCCACTGCCACCAGCGAGATTTAAACCGCGGCCTTCCATATTATAACCCAGTGCTCTAACCCCTGAGCTATTCAGACACAATTATTGCTAGAATGCATTCTCAAATTCGAATAAGTCGAATAAATCTGCAGCAGAGAACGCTGAATAGATGATTTCAGGAGATCATAAAATAACGAAAATTTTGAACAATTATCTTTTCTTTCTTATCATGCATTCAGTCACGTAGGAGGTCTGTTCTGATGATATTTTCGTGGCGTTCCATACCAAAGATAATCCCGAGCAACTTCACCCCTCGAAAAGTAGAATGATAGCCTCCTGTAGTTCGGCCTACCACTAAATCTGAAGAAGGTAAAGATTCTAGCGGTCGAGCTATTAAAATAGTTACTAAAATGATCACTGTTATTTACATCGGCTACCAACGGCTAAGCATTTGAAGCACCTTGGATCGGCACTTTCAGCCAATGATGTAATGCACTATGAAGCTATCATATTTCACATTTCAATTCAACCTGTATTAAGTGGCGCTGCATAACTTTCGTCTTTTGAATTCGACGCATCAAATCCAAAATCTACTGAAGTGTTGCTCTGCCGATTGCCGTCTATGGTTCTGAATGCCCGACAGCCACCAAAGACAATGAATACCGCGGGGCATTTATGGACACAAAGATGTTTGAGTAAATCGTTTGTAATACTCGTTATGATCTTGCCTAAAATGAGAAGGATTAGGGTGAGGATCAATCTGGTGTTGTACCTATTCTACGTGAAGTATTTTCCATTGTACATTCAGTACAGTCCCCAACGCTGGTACTAACTTGCTTGTTGGAGATCGGTCTAAACTTCTCAGTTAATTGAAAACGACAGAAAGGATGATCCAAGCGGCGATAGCTTGGAAGGCAATTTAAGACCCTCTCATCATCATCAACGGCGCAACAACCGGTATCCGGTCTAGGCCTGTCTTAATAAGGAACTCCAGATATCCCAGTTTTGTTCCGAGGTCCACCAATTCGATATCCCTAAAAGCTGTCTAGCGTCTTGACCTACGCCATCGCTTTATCTTAGGCAGGATCTGCCTCGTCTTCTTTTTCTGCCATAGATATTGCCCTTATAGATTTTCCGGGTGGGATCATCCTCATCCATACGGATTAAGTGACCCGCCCACCTAAACCTATTGAACCGGATTTTGTCCGGTCGGACGGTCATGGTATCGCTAATAGATTTCGTCATTATGTAGGCTACGGAATCGTCCATCCTCATGTAGGCCGAAAATTCTTGGGAGGATTCTTCTCTCGAACGCGGCCAAGAGTTCGCAATTTTTCTTGCTAAGAACCCAAGTTTCCGAGGAATACTTGAGGACTGGCAAGATCATTGTCTTGTACAGTAAGAGCTTTGACCCTATGGTGAGACGTTTC
The DNA here is from genome assembly GCF_905115235.1 of Hermetia illucens. Lineage (NCBI taxonomy): Eukaryota > Metazoa > Arthropoda > Insecta > Diptera > Stratiomyidae > Hermetia > Hermetia illucens. The sequence continues at coordinate 145,298,650 of NC_051849.1, forward strand.
GAGCGGAACAGTCTTTGTAAGTTGAAGTAGGCTCTGTTGGCTGACAACAACCGTGCGCGGATTTCATCATCATAGCTGTTATCGGTTGTGATTTTCGACCCTAGATTTGAGAAATTGTCAACGGTCTCCAAGTTATATTCTTCTATCCTTATTTTTCTTCGTGTTTGACCAGTGCGGTGTGATGTTGTTGGTTGATTCGTCTTCGGTGCTGACGTTGCCACCATATATTTTGTCTTGCCTTCATTGATGTGCAGCCCAAGATCTCGCGCCAATCGCCGCCTGCTCGATCTGGATGAAGGCAGTTTGTACGTTTCGGGTGGTTCTTCCCATGATGTCGATATCGTCAGCATAGGCCAGTAATTGGGTGGACTCAAAGAGGATCGTATCTCTTGCATTTACCTCAGCATCACGGATCACTTTCTCGAGGGCCAGGTTAAAGAAGACGCATCCCCTTGTCGTAGACCGTTGTTGATGTCGGATGGTCTTGAGAGTGATCCTGCTGCTTTTATCTGGCCTCGCACATTTTTCAGGGTCAGCCTAGTCAGTCTTATTAATTTCGTCGGGATACCGAATTCTCTTATGGGCGTGTACAGTTTTACCCTGGCTATGCTATCATAGACGGCTTTAAAGTCGATGAACAGATGGTGCAACTGTTGTCCATATTCCAAAAGTTTTTCCATCGCTTGCCCCAGAGAGAAAATCTGATCTGACCTTCTCATACTTAACTTAAAACCGGATCTGATCCAAATCAGCCTGGAAAACGGCTAATGAAAAACGAAGTATTTCATAAGGGAATGAAAAGCCCTTCTATCATACAGGACAACATCCTTTTATTTATTTATCCAACCGGAAATAGAAATAAGTTTTTCCGTTTGGCAACATGTGATATCTATTATCATCTTTGGCGTTTGAGATCATTACTCTTATCTTGAAAGTTGAATCTAAAAAATGTAAGCTTAAACTTAATAAGCAACCAGACCACTTTTGGATCAATTTTTTACGAATCTGTATTTAGACTGCTTATGTTCGAAGATTTTTTTGTACACATAATGATTTGTATGTTTTATTTTAAAGTATGGTCGAAATTCTCGAATATATTTTTGTATCTTCACAAACAATAATTATCGATTCTTGTTAAAAATATTTGAATCTTGTGGTCAACAAAGCATCACCCAATCGACAACCCCAGCACAACAAGATGTTGCTGATGACCAGATCGGGTCTGCAAACTTGCTGCGCGGTTGTGTATTGATACTCGTACCACGGTTGATGATGGCCATCATAACGACGATGATGAAGTCGACGACAGAAGCCATCTGACGACGGTGATGATGATGACGACGATGATGATGATGATCTTTAGGAATAAGAGCCGAATCAAGCCTGATTCTAACTTTCCGGTTCACTTGCTAGCTAAGTGTATTGGGGCCGGCCTAACTGAAAAAAAAGACAACTCCCAGCCAACGTACAAGAAGATACACTGATGAAGACTGGTCTCCACGCTTCATGAGCACACACCCGGCTAACTATCGACAACCTGTCAAATACTGGACCAAGCGTGGACATTGACTGGACTTTGGCAAATATGAAGAAAGGTGTGTGCAGAACAATTTTCAGCGAATTCTTTGCATCGAGCCGTGGGACTTTTCTGTATACGAACACAGGTGAGATGGCGGTGTGGCAATGGTTCTGAGTCGAAGCTGGTGTCTAAGTAGGTATGGGTTAAGTAACACCAACATGAAATTCTTTTATGGCAGCTCGACATCGTCATCGTGGTCTTCGAATCAGGCTGAGTCGATGTAGTTGAAGAGAGGTGGGTACCCGACCGGCAATGAGGAGCAAAAAATTCTGAATTTTTTACACCACCTTGGATAATTTTGTGTGTTTTGTGTGCTGCTCAGTGGTCGGATACCGCCGTGTTGCTCCTCCCAAAAAATTGCGTTGCGGTCAACTTGGCTCGGTAGATTGGCTTAGTGAGTTCTATGTTCTACGCGAGTTGCTTGGCAGGTTTTATTATTTACCTGTCGTCGCCAAATCGCAACTGGCTCGGAGGTAAGATGCTTAATGATTGTTTGTTATTAGGTGAATTATTTATGGTTCAATCCATATTGAAATGTTGCATATATAATTGAGATTCGAGGAAGTTGTTTTCAACGATTTCGGGCCTTCTTTATTTCGATTTCTTTGTGGAGACCATAGCTAAGGCAATTGGATTTTGCTTATTTGCACAGACATATCTATTTGAGCCTTTTCATTTTCAGAGTTTAGCAAAAGCCCCCTCATTCGAGTGGTCTCAAAAGTTAGGGGTTATGAACTTTCTGGAAATGCCACTCAACAGGAATGAATGTAAAAGTTACTCCCCGAATCCAGCCGGAGTCACGAATACTCTTATCCTCTTGTAATTAGCGCCATATTTTCAAGCACACTGCATACTTTCTATATGAGTCCAATGCCGGTGGAGTCCGTTTATGATGCCTCCACCCTAATGTGGCGTGATGACGTCAAGAAGAATGTGTGGTATAGCAAGTACGAGACTTTTTGTCACATAACGTCGTTCTTTGTAGTGCGCAACACATAGTCTGATATGTTAGCACGCCAAAGTATAATATGGAATAGCACGGCACGGCTTAACATGGAATTCCTTAGAGTGAACCTGCAACCTGTCGTTGTCTAAAGCTAAGGAGGCATTGTCTCTCTTATGAACTGCGCCGTCACACTTGGCTGATAATTGGATGTGATGTGAAAGTATTTCAGCCACCAGTCAATTGAGAGTAGGTGTGATTTCATGTCTTTCGGGTCGGCGCAAAAATGATTTAATGAGGCTCAAGCTTTTTTCTATTGCTGGTTACAGTGACAAAGGTAATCATCAAGTCGAGCGTTGGGAAAGTTACGTAATCTCTCTTTGATTGGTATTGATATTTTATCCATGCCGCAATAGGTTGTAGGAAATCATGAGGCTCTTCTACAAATTTGAGTTATTATTAAGCAGATAGTAGCTCCGAGGTGGTAATTTGTGAGTCTGTAACAGAATCACCGAAATAAAAGTCCGAATTTGAAATATACTATAAAGATATTGTACAGGTAATTATAGTTGGTACGAACCAATTATATCCCATTGGATCATATTCGAATTCAGCTTTAAGAGCCTAATATATATTTAGAAGACAAGAAAATATAGGCCACCTACTCAAAAATTAAAGCAGCATTAAAAGCCTCGCCGAAGGAGCTTCGTTCCACCACCATGACAGCAGTTTGAGATAAACTTTAGACAGTGTTATCATATAGTCAGTATAGGAAAGGTAATTTTTAGCATAGATAGCCTCTAACGCAGTAGATGAGATAAGCTTCACTAGAACTAAAAGTATGGCTCCATTTTTCAGCTTCCAGCTGCCTGAGTTGAGGCTTACCCCATTGGCTAGGTGTATGGTCACGGAGGGGTACCAGACAGAATATTAACTGCATTGGTGCAATGTGCAATATAGAGGTGAGGGAAACTTTCTATGAGTAATTCAATGTCAACACCCGTCGGAACAATTTAGAACAGCGTGCAAGTTTCGATCTCCGTATCACCCGCTCTGCATCGATTTCGAAAAGGCTTTCTAAGGCACCAACAGGGAGTGTATCTCGATTATTAAACGCTTATGAGGATTTCGGAGAAACTAGTAGCTATTTTCGGAGCCGCATATAACGACGATTACTGCAGGCAGGCAAAAATTTTGGAGACATTTCACCTTAACTTTAATGGACCAAGACATCTTTTCTCAAACACCTCGCCTGCGATGATAGGATCTGTTTGCTCCTTCACCGGATCATGGACGTTAACCCATTAGATTTGGATTTGACAAAGGAAACAACGAGGGTAGAAGATCAACGCCAACGAAAGCAAGGTTTTGATCCGATGGATCATAACACTCTTTTTGCCTGAATTTATTGGCACAACATCGGCGAAGTCGATCGATGTGTCTAGCGCTCACTAGATCCGCCATTGCTACGTACCTAAAATCTGAAAATGAAAATATCTTAACACCAACGTTAAGATTGTTCCGCAGCAATGTTCTCTCTGGACGGTTATATAGGAACAGCAGACTGAAAGCGACCGCCACTCTCACTCAAAAGCTCAAGGCATTTGTTAACACCTGCTTTTGCCATGTTATCAGTGTACCTTGGGGCGACCTAATCTCGAACGCAGAGTTAGGTCAGCGTACTGGTCCTGTAGCGGTATCTGTAGGTATTGGTTAAGAAGCTGAAGTGATAGTGGATAGGTGACACTTTAAGAAGGGGCGACAACTCAATTGCTGCCATGCACTATTATAGAGTGAATCTGGAGTAGTGTGGGAGAGAACAGTATATGACGAGTGTAGGCTTTTCGCGATCATTCAAAGAGACAGGGAATGTGTTTCCCGCAAGCAACAAACATTGCACGTGGGTATAGGGACCCCCATTAGGGGATGTTAGTATGAACCAAACATAAAAATGTCAAAGTCATTTTCGAGTTAAAGTCAATTAATTACACTTTGAAGTCAAATATCTCGAAAATCATGTGGTATTTTTAAATGAGTTGTGAAAAACAACAACTCTTTACGGGTATTTTCTACCGTTATTATTATTTTATTTATTCTATGTTACACAGAAATATTACAGATAAATAATCAAGTAAGCGTTTATCGCAGCCAGAAAACTTGGACACTTCAAGTTATTATTTTATATCGCAATACGTAACGCGATTACTGCTCATAAGGAAATATTATTATGTCGAAAATTATATGAAATATGATAAAAGTATTCAGAAAATAGCTAAAAAGCACAAAAAGTGGCTCCGTTTCCCGCAAAACAAGTGGTGGTTGAACTGTGAAAAAGTAGTCAGAGCAAACAAAACGACAGATTTTGTGGAACATTAGAAACAACCCCAAGACAACTGCAGTATCTATTGCAAAAAACGTTGGCACAAAGGTATAGTAACGGGTCATCCTAAAACCATTCGCATTTTTCTGTACAGAGAGGTATTAAGGGCCTACACTCCGAAGAAAAAACTATTGCTTTTCGAAAGAAATATTGAAAAGACGAGTTAAATATGCTCAGGAGTTCGTTAATAAGGCAGAAGAGCTTTGAAAAACCGTTATTGTTTGCGACGAGTCTGAATTCAACATTTTCGGTTCCGGAGGCTTACATTTTGTATGGAGGAGAGTGGTCACTGCCTAAAAAGATCGTAATATTAGTCAACAGTTGAATACGGCGGTGGTAGCATCATGATGTGGTGGCATCTAAGGGAACAGGATTGCTGCATATAATCCAAGATAACGTCACTAAAATAGGTTAACTTAGGTTTGTCATTTTGTTAGATCATTCCAATGATTCAAAACGCACATCCAGCGTCTCCAAGGAATGGGTCCTCCATAATAACAAAAGTATTGTTACTCAACCACCTGGGAGTCCGCATTTAGATCTGATAGAACACTTGTAAGCACGCGTCCATAAGGAGCTACGCAAAAGAGATGCAAAAGGCAAACAGGATTTGAAGTTGAAGTTACCGAATTGCCTGTAGGATTAATGAAAAGATGACTTCTTGCAATTTTAAAAGTTAATGGTCACCACGCAAGATATTAATTTACTCAATTGCTATCATACATTTGTTCTATTACTATTATTATTAAATTTGAAGTGTCTAAGTTTTTTTGACTATGCCAAATGCACACTTTTTGGTTTTATTGCTATGCTAATAACGATAGAAAGTGCACATACCAATCTATTGTTTTTTCTCCATTAGGCTATATAAAAATATAAGCTGTGTTCCAAGACATTTGACAAAGTGTATTGAAGTTAATGTCCCGCTTTTGGCTCACTGTACATTGCAAGATTTTTGGATTGAAAGACATCATTATGAAATGAAAAAGTAACTAAACTCTCTCAATACCATCCGAGCCCCATCAACAATAGAATTTGTTTCATTTGATTAGAAGAATACACTGATGGATACTCGCGAATTATTCACGGTTGATCTTTAACCTGGCCCTGGAAAAAGTGATTCGCGATGCATATGTCATTGGAAGAGGCACCATTCTCTCAAGTCCAACCAACCATTGGCCTTAGCTGACGATATTCACATTATGGAAAAACAACTCGGGATGTACAGTCAGCCTTCATCCAAATCGAACAGGCGGCGTGAGATCTTGGGCTATTAATGGAGGCAAGACGAAGTACATGGTGGCAACGACAGCGCCAAAGAGCAAACATTAATAGACAAGGGGTAGCTTTTTCCAAGCTACAATTTTTGGTTTTAAACGTTTATATATATATATATTTCGGGAGCGACGTACCCCTCAGTACAAAGTAAAAATTATCGCGGCGAGTCTTATTAATTTCGAGGGGCAGTTACCTGAATCCTCCAGGTTGGGGGTTGGGTAGGGCTGACAACCCTACACGGAAAACAACCTGTTACGAACCCACAAAAGGAGCCTCGGATAGGACGGATGTTAAAACGACGGACCCGGCAACGACAAAGGAACAACGATTCGCGCATTTTCTCATGGAACGTGCGTTCCCTGTACAGAGATGAAGCTGATAAGCAGCTAGCCGATACCCTGTCCCAATATAGGGCTGATGTAACAGCGTTGCAAGAGATGCGATGGACAGGGACCGGTTTCCTGGAGAAGAGCCACTACACCATATATTATAGCGGCCATCCAGGTAGTAGGTTTCTTAGTCAGCCAAAAAATGAAACCTGCTGTTATCGGCTTTGAAAGTATAAGCGAACGGCTATGCACTCTGCGCTTGCGAGGCAAGTTTAGAAATATAAGCCTCATAAACGTTCACGCCCCTACAGAGGTGACTGCAGAGTCGGAGAAGGATACCTTCTACGAGGCAGTAGAAAGAACCCTCGAAGCCTGTCCCAGATATGATATCAAAATCATACTTGGGGATTTTAACAGCCAAGTAGGGAAGGAGCCCGTATTGAGGCGATACGTTGGCTCCCATAGCTTACACGAAAAAACAAATAATAACGGACTGCGGACTATTCAATTAGCAGGGTCACACGAAATGGTTGTTGGAAGTACCTGGTTTGCGCGGAAAGCGGTCCACAAACATACGTGGGCCTCTCCAGACGGGACCACTTTCAACCAAATTGACCACGTGTTGATCGAAAGCCGCCACCTCTCAGCCTTGATGAATGTCAGAACATATAGGGGGGCCAATATAGACTTGGATCACTATCTCGTTGGCATGGTGCTCCGAGCTCGAATAACAATACCACCTAGAATCCCCTCTGACAATCAGGTGAGAGTGAACACTGAAGCCATCCACAACACAACCCTCCGCGACACCTATAAGAGGGAAATGGATGCCGCAATAACCGCAGTCAATAGAGGACCTGGAGATGAAGCATCAACTAATGATCTTCACCTGAAGAACGTTATCATGGATACGGCCACAAATATACTTGGCCCCAGCCGCAAAAGGAGTCGGAACGGCTGGTTTGACGATGAATGTAAGCTAGCAACGGAACGGAAGAATGCCGCATACCGAGTAACGTTGCATTCTCAAAGAACGCGGGCACGCGCAGAGACTTATCACGAACTCCGTCGAGCGGAGAAGCGACTTCACAGACGGAAAAAGGAAGCCTGGGAGAACCAAGAAGTCTGTGAACTAGAAAACTACAGGAAGCAACCGTACCAGGCACGGAAGTTTTACCAATAAGTCAGCAGGATGAAGCCTTATACACCTCGATGCTCATCCTGTCGAGACAAAGAGGGAAATCTGATTTCCGACAGAATGGGCATATTAGAGCGATGGGTTGAGTACTTTGATGAGCTACTGAACAACCAGAACATCGGCGAGTTGGAGGTCCCGCCAACTGAAGACGACGGACAAATACTGCCACCACCAAGTTTAGGAGAAACAGTCCGTGCAATTCATCGGCTAAAAAATCATAAGTCGCCAGGAGCCGATGGAATTACAGCCGAATTGGTTAAATATGGAGGCGACCAGTTACACCAAGTGGTTCATCAACTTGTGCTCAAGGTATGGGACAGCGAATCAATGCCTGACGATTGGCAGCGAGGCATAATCTGTCTCATACATAAAAAGGGAGATATCATACAGTGCAGCAATTATAGAGGTATCACGTTGCTGAGTACCATCTATAAGATATTCTCCTCTATCTTGCTAGGCCGGATAGCCCCATACGCCCACAACATCATTGGCCCATACCAAAGAGGCTTCACTCCAGGCAAATCAGCAACAGATCAGATTTTCTCTCTGCGGCAGACGATGGAAAAACTGTTGGAATATGGACAACAGTTGCACCATCTGTTCATCGACTTTAAAGCCGCCTATGATAGCATAGCCAGGGTAAAACTGTACACGGCCATGAGAGAATTCGGTATCCCGACAAAATTAATAAGACTGACTAGGCTGACCCTGACCAATGTGCGAGGCCAGATAAAAGCAGCAGGATCACTCTCAAGACCATTCGACATCAACAACGGTCTACGACAAGGGGATGCGCTATCATGCGTCCTCTTTAACCTGGCCCTCGAGAAGGTGATCCGTGATGCTGAGGTGAATGCAAGAGGTACGATCCTCTTCAAGTCCACCCAACTACTGGCCTATGCTGACGATATCGACATCATGGGAAGAACCACCCGAGACGTTCAAACTGCCTTCATCCAGATCGAGCAGGCGGCGATTGGCGCGAGATCTTGGGCTGCACATCAATGAAGGCAAGACAAAATACATGGTGGCAACGTCAGCACCGAAGACGAATCAACCAACAACATCAAACCGCACTGGTCAAACACAAGCACGAACAAGAATAAGGATAGGGGAATACAACTTTGAGACCGTTGACAATTTCTCCTATCTAGGGTCGAAAATAACAACCGATAACAACTACGATGATGAAATCCGCGCACGGTTGTTGTCAGCCAACAGAGCCTACTTCAGCTTACAAAGACTGTTCCGCTCGAAACGTCTCACCATAGGGTCAAAGCTCTTACTGTACAAGACTATGATCTTGCCAGTCCTGATGTATTCCTCGGAAACTTGGGTTCTTAGCAAGAAAAATTGCGAACTCTTGGCCGCGTTCGAGAGAAGAATCCTCAGAAGAATTTTTGGCCCCCTACATAAGGATGGACGATTCCGTAGCCTACACAATGACGAAATCTATGAGCGATACCATGACCGTCCGGTTGTGGATAAAATCCGGCTCAATAGGTTACGGTGGGCGGGTCACTTAATCCGTATGGATGAAGATGATCCCACCCGGAAAGTCTTTAAGGGCAATATCTATGGTAGGAGAAGAAGACGAGGCAGACCCTGCCTAAGATAGAGCGATGGCGTGGGCCAGGACGCCAGACAGCTTTTAGGGATATCGAATTGGTGGACCTCGGCGCAAAACCGGGATGTCTGGAGTTCCTTATTAAGGCAGGCCTAGACCGGATACCGGTTGTTGCGCCGTTGATGATGATGATGAGTTACCTGAATTTATGTTTAATAATCGCTTCTCGTCTCCTCTCAAAATTTCTAAACTTTCCCAAGGGTCAAAGTTTGTCGTTCGGTTTGCATGACGCAAGAGCTCAAGACTTTTCCGTTAAATGGTATGACTTTTTTCGACTATGTGCACTGCAAACTGACAATCTTATGTACAACTTTTGTTTTTGGATACTACATAGTTACCGCTTTCTTGATGTGTTCACAAAATCTAGTCGTTATTAGGTGTTTAGTCTGCCATATATATTATTAAAATCGCTGCACGTTAGTCGGTAGATCTTCGTTCGGCTCAACAGGTTACGGTGGGCGTGGTAGAAAAGCAGACGAGGCAGACTCCCTAAGATGGAGCAATGGCGAAGGTTAGGGTGCCAGAGAGCTTTTAGGGATATCGAATTTTCGGGGCTCGGTGCAAAATCGGGGTATCTGGAGTTCCTTACTAAGCCAGGCCTAGCCCGGATACCGGTTGTTGCGCCGTTGATGATTATATAAAAAGGATTACGTAAGGGAATAACGCTAAGAAAAGAAGAAAGCGGTGTTAAATTGAATGTCGATAAATTTGGCTGCCCCATCGCTTATCCTTATCCTTATTATGAGGATATCAGAAAGTCCTTCCATAACAAGTGCCAGATTGAATCCCGGTGGATACCTTGATCGACCTTATGGAAACTGATTCAAACAATGGGACAGTGTCACTCGGTGCAAAGGACTACGAAAAGGAACTAAACCATTTATTTGAGAGACATCACGCCATACTTTCGAATGAAATCTCCAGTGCAAAACCGTCATAATGTTCAATAACTACCCAAATTTAAGAGCATGGGTTCACACCTTGCTCAAATTCCAAATATGTGAAGATCAGCGACTTCATCCAACCCCTACAGCTACAGAGTTTTGGAAATTTGCATCAAGGAGTAGATGTTCTTCTTTTAAAATTCTAAAAGGGAAAAGTGAAGCATGTTAAATTCGAATAGGCGATCCTCTTCGTGATATTATATGTTAAGTTTTTCTTTCAAAAACATTCTTATGAAGGAACCCGGATTATGTGAACGTTGGTCCCTTCTAATAAAGCGCGCTTGGTAGAAGCACTACTCAGCGGCACCGTTTTCAAAGGCTTCAAAGAAACCTGACTTATAGTTCATTACATTTTCATGGCAAGATGTAGAAAGCAAGCGCTCCTTTCAGCACGTCAGCGGCAACACGTTTGACGTTGTATTTGGTGAAAAAACACTTCCCTTTGCATATATGGGTACCCCTATTCAAATTCAATGTAGAACAATGTTAATTACTGGATGCAGCGTTCGCAGTTCTAAATTTCCCACCAAACTGAATCTATTTGTACCACCGTTTTTGAGAAAGATGTGTGTGACAGACACACAGATAGGTAGACAGACAGACTATGGATCAATTTTGGTTTCACGCAATATGTTCTGAAAAGTAGTTTTCTTACTGGCTGAGAAAGTTATAGTCAGAAAAACAAAAACTGTTTTTCGGGAACCAATTGTTCCTTTCTTCATTGTATTCCTTTCTGAAGATAAATAATAAAGGAACTACTCTTCAGAATCCATTTCATTTTATTTAATCCTGGGTTATCAACGACTTTCTAACTTAAACGAGTTTCAACCATTAGCCATACATAAAATACTGGAGGAAAGCCCAGGGGTATATTAACTTCCACTCTTCGACTATTTGATAGGGAAATCAGCAATAATATACCCAACGTTCACTTACAATGGCATTCATTTTCGAAAGACTTTAAAAAAGAGCCCAGACGAAGATTGATACAGAACAAGTCGGGAAACCAAAAGCTGGGCGTTTCAAGTATGAAAGGTGTTGTTGATTATTTATGTTAGAATATTTGATTTCATTATCGTTCAACATATATATAATGAATATACCTTGAATATACCCGACATTCAATTCGATTTGGTACTGATATTTTATCTCGTGGGGAATAATAATTTGTTTCAAAAGGGGCAACTTTGACCTACCAAAACTTCGTTAATAGTGGTGGGAATTCTACCAAACTTTTCAATATCCTGGTTCATATTTAAACCTATATTACTCCAAGGATCTAGTATGAACATAAAGGGGGTTCCAAAGAAATTTTCAAAATATAACAATGTGCTATTATTAACTTTATTCAAGCAGAGAGTATTTTGACGACTAGATACCATGTGTGCAGACCACAATGATTTCCTTTAGGTTTTTAGATTTAGTAGTTTCTGAGAACGGGTCCTTGAAATAATTGGTCCATTTTGGGCTCCTGCACTTCTCCCATTGACAATCAGTGCCAAAACTAATATCGGTCTTGAATCGTGTGCTAATCGAGATCATTCATTCGATACCGCACTTGTGCATATATAGCGGAACCCCCTTACTCCCTACATACAAGAGGATTCACAGTTATCACCTTTCCATAAAATTTTGCATAGAATACAAACAAGTCGGGAAATCAGGAGCTAAACACTTCAGGTATGAAATGCTGTGTATATTTCTTTTATTAAGAGACTTTAGTGTGCATATTCCCCATTAGTACACAGCACGTAATATATGCATATATTATGTGAAAATATCCACTTTCAAGTGATATTGACATTCAAAGTCTTGAATTTGTAGAGAAGCCCATTATAACTTTGTTAGTAATAGTGCGATTTTCACAAAACTTAGGTAGGATCATCAATGCTGTAGTCTACATTGCTGATGTCCTAGGATGAAATTAAGGGGAGTTTTTCTGCCAGTGACTTAAAATCATAGTAATGTAGTAGTAATGTTTCAGAGTCTAGGCACCATATAGTGCCATGCTCCTGATTTTCTTTCAGATTTTTCGGTTGGGTAGTTTTTGAAAATGGGTCCGTTGAAAAATTATCATTTTGAACCCCCCGCACTCTCCTCCTTTCCAACAAATGTCAAAATTCGAAGAGTACTAACCGAGTCCTTTCATTTCATACCCCACATGACTATGTACGGTGATAAAAAAAATTTACGGCTTTGAATGTATGGGGACCCCCCCCCCCCTTAAATTCAACATAAAAGGATGTAACTCACTGTATGCGTGAGCGCTCATAGTGCCCACCTTTCCACCAAATTTGGTGTCAAACGCTATAGCCGTCTTCGAGAAAAATGAGACAGTCAGACAGAGAATAAACCGATTTTCATTATGTTTTGTTTTACACAAAACCTTAAGGGTATCATCCCGTGTGTCGGATCGGAGGAATCGATTTTTTTGGCATCAATTTTATCTAGTCGGAGTCGTTTGGAAATTACAGTGTTAAACAGGTAAAATGTCACATGCCAGGTTAATGTCGATCACCGTAATAAGGCGCGTATTTATCGGTCCGAATAAAAAGAATTGAAGCCAAGCCTTTACATGTGTTTCTTCAAGAAACCTAAGGATTAAGCTTCGGATACGTTTTTCTCGAAACTGGATGTTGAAAATCTACGGCCACCATTGCCCGAAATCTATCCAACGAAATTCTTTGAAATTTTCACGACTTATTGAGAACATATTTCCACGGTCCGCAAACTAGGATAAATGCGATTCATTCAGTAGTTTTTTTGTATTCATTAAACACCAAAATTGATCAAAAAAAGTTGAACACGGCATCAAAAATTTAGCTTTTAATATTTCTTAATAATCCTAGTTTTAATGATCAGAATTTTTAGCTGATATTAAGACTCTTGGCCACTTATTGTAATAAGAAGCTATAGTAAAAAGAATGCAATTGGTTGAATCATTGCACCAATTTTCACTGAATCAATCTACTACCATCGCTCGGATATTTCGTCAAAGCTTCATCGTGAGCATGTCGCGAGCTTTAACGAGCAAATCTATTGATATCTATCAAGATCACAAAACTTCTTATTTATTCACTATGTTAAACTTCAAGCGTTGAACCAAAGTGAAAATTCGACCTTGGCGGTCTATACTGACAAGGCTGACAAAGTGAAAAAAACTGAAAAGAACGGTATAATATTCGCCAGGAAGGAGGACAAGAAGGAGGACATAAAAGCCCTAGTGTGGCTTTCAACGAAATACTGCCCTTAAAATTACTACGTGGAGAAAAACATATGTAGCCAATCTGGGGAAGAGACAGGAACGCCCCGTGTTTCATATGTAAATGACTCCTTAGACCTCAGGCGAAGATACTTTAGAAAAGATTTCTACAATGAAGAACTTGTGCACTCTCTCCGTCTTTTAGATGTTCTCGCATTCATAAAACCCAGTGAAGCCGGCAGAAGGTCGTTCCAATAGGCGTGAAGGAATGGTAATGTAAACCTGATATATGCGGTCTCATTGCTTGGAATTCCTAAGCTGTGTCCAGCGTCCCTCCTACATACTGGTAATTTTTAATCCTACAAAATAGCTAACAAAAATCACTGACTGTTTCCCAGATGTTCAAAAAATTTGAGAGATTTTGATGGTCACAAGACGACTAAAGAAATATTCGTACAAGCGGTTTCTTATCATCAGAAAAGTTTGCTTCCTATCTTAAAGTTTTTTTTTTAATCTAACTCCAAAGATTCTGAAGTTCTCCTTATTAATTAGATTTCCGAAAAAAACGTTACCTAAATCTGAAATTTCAGTGATAAAGTAATTATTTGGAAATTTTGCCAACCGATTTTTTACGGTATTGATCAATATTTCACACACAAACAATTTAGACATCTAGAATTCAGTTGTGAGGTGTAGCGTATGTTTCTGACATCAAATTGTTGTAGCAGTTACGAGCCAACATAAGATCTGCTCAATTTTGACAGATACCGGTGCTGACATTCATTATGAAACTGACATTGGCATATGTTTTCTTATGTCTATTAGTTCCTCCCAAGTAAATATCAAAAATGAAATATTAAAATCAACAATAGCACTTACAAGCTCTAACTTGATTGTTGACTTACCTGTAAAGAAAAACAGAACAATAATTAGTGGATATATCGCCATAAATAACTTATGAACACCAGTTCTAAAAATATAAAAGAATAACAAAGTAAAAAATCAAACCGTACCGAAAAGCATGCTTTCTACGTCCAGTCCCGATAGGCTCTACCTTTCAACAACATTTTGACAAATTAAAATTGATTCATCTCTATATTGTCCACTCATTTTAATATCTCCAAATTCCATGAAATGCACTCATTTCTTAGCTGCCACATTCAATTATTTATTAAATCAACTCAGAGCCGGTGTAAAACAATTTTTCAAAAACCCCAAAACCAAAAGAATTTGAATCCGAAGAACATCTCGAAATCTCAAAACAACCACAAATCCGCTCAAGACTCCTTCATCAAATACCCTGTGCATGTGAGCCTGTCCGACAAGACTATCAAATATCATCCGACATAAATGATCACCCAAAAATCAAAATGCATTTAATTAAAGGGTCTGACGGATGCATCTACACAAAACAGCCAAAAACAACCGGCTCGAAGACGAGAGCCGAATTGGATCCGGTCTATTCAAATTAAGTCAAGAGATCTAGGCCTACAGTTAGTTGGGTCATTTGCCGAGATAAGATATTGTCAGACGTAAATGAGGTCGAATGGGACAGCCTTGCAAGGTACGGTGTGGTCCACCTGTATATTGGCTTGATGATGAGTTAGCCTCCAATTTGAAAATAATTAGCCATTGTTGTATGTTTTCTGTGACAAGTTTAAGTGATGGTTTCACGACAGGAAGGAGGCGTAATTATAAAGTATTTCGATGGTACCGCAACCGTTTCTTGTGCTATTCAAGTCACCCAATTCTTTCATTTTTGAGGGGACTTTCTTTATTAGATAAACCAGCATGAACAGCACTCTCCTTCTAGACTTTCTATACAAAGCAACCATTACTTTGGGAACTTGCGATTTGATTTCGAAAATTAGTAGCTGCGTATTCATACTTCTGATTGTTTTCAAATATTTAAAATTTTTGAAAACCACCCCATGCATTGCTGTGTTCTTAAATTGGTTTGAAAAGGTCAGCAACTCGGCATGTTTCCATCTAATCTCTTCACATAGATCTTGCATACGATTTCAAGCACCACCAAGAATCGTAGTAAAAGCTAATAAAAGAACATAGCTGAGGTCCGAATTAAGACTAGATTTCAAATGGAGAAATAATGAGTCTCCAATTACTCCATAATTACCTCTGCACATGATTTTACTCCTTCCAGATTGGGTATGTGCTTTTTTCATGATTCAGCTTTGTTGGTTTTTCTTCGCCATGCGTAATTCATTCCTTCCAGAAATTTTTATTGTTTTTTAAGCGGCTCAGGAGATGAAATGACGAGATTGACCGAGGCATCTACACAGGTACAGGCCTGGCGTGTGTAATTTCGCAATAAGAATATTTTCGTGCAATCTCATGTCGAGATCATAATCACTTCATAAAAAAATCTATTTTTATATTTGGCCTGGACTAGGTAACAGCCTAACCGAATAATGATGTCTTAACATATTCTTGCATAGTTTTGAGTTAGAAAAAGTTTGTAGTTCCACAGGATTGTGAGATAGAATGTAATATAATACCTTAAATATCATGGCTTGCAAAAATATTCTTTAATCACTAAGGCAGATATTACCATCTTTCTAGCAAGCAGAGGTATTTTCTCGAGCTAACTGTTTGATGACCTATTTCACAGTAGTATAATGTTGCCGTGTTTATATGTGGCGGATGATGAGAATACTGTTTCAGAAAGAGGCTTGCCCGACCAAGATTCAATATCAAGAATCTCTGGGGCCCTTGTTCACATGCAATCTTACAGGATGAACTCGGAATAACCAGAACTCTTTCCACAATTTCGATTTTATGTAGCAAACCCAACTTTAGGGAAATCTGGTATAGGGAAAATAATACAGTTCACATGATGTGTGGGGTCCTAACAATAAATTGTATTGGGAAGAGGAAGGACAAATACAAACTTTGTGTAATATACAAATTTTTTTGTGTAGAACTGGATAAAGATACAAATATGAATTTTTCTCCATATATACTAATATCTTGAACATGCGTAATTTCTAGCCCGATAGCATAGTTCATTATTGAAATACAGAGCAATTTATACACCCATCTCCAAAAAAGGTGTTTTTCTGTTGACCGGCTAGAGGGCGTTGCAAACATCTCAAAGAAAAAAAGGAAATGGCATTTTAACGTGCAGACTTAACTACAGTTCGCAAACTAGGATTATTAAAAAATATTAAAAACTAAATTTTTGGTGCCTTGTTAAACTTGTTTTGTGAATTTTGGTGTTTTTTTCGAGGCTTCTTTAATGACTAAAAAAACTACTGAATGAATCGTAATTATCCTTGTTTGCGCACCGTAGAAATATGTTCTGAATAGGTCGTGAAAATTTCAAAGGATTTCGTTAGATAGATTTGGAGCTATGGTGGCAGCAGATTGAAATAATAAAAACTTGTTGTTTCTTTTTCGTTGGTGTGGATATTTATTCTTGCAAATACCGATATTTCGGGAACCACTTGTTCCCTTCATCAGTGCTAATAAGTTTGCTCATCTCTAGACATTAAGGTTCTATTTAAACTATTCTAAATCTATACTACATACTATGATATTATAATTATGGCTAAAAATTTATATCTAGGTCCTGAAAAAGAAATAAATATTTAATTAACTTGCTAATAGCTAATTTATCTATCCTGAGACGAGAAGAGATTCATTTAGTTTTCTTAAAGAGTTTTTTAAACAATGGGGAATAGCAGTTACCCAGATCTGAGTTCAACCTAGTGTCAACCGGTTGTTGGTTAATCTTTCTTACCTGCTTTAGAACCTTCAAATCCCCAGCGCTTTCTTTATGGCCGCATTCCACCCTATGTTTTGCCACTATAGATGTAGTGGGTCTTCGGGAGTACTTTACAGCCAGCTCTGCCTCCTTCATGTGCTCCCTAAATTTGGTGGTTGCCAATCTTTTTGTTTGCCCAATATACATCTTCGGGCAATCTGAGCAGACGATTTTATAAATGCCGCTCATCTCCTCTACCGTTTTTCGATCTTGTTAGCACTGATGAAGGGAACAAGTGGTTCCCGAAATATCGGTTTTTGCGAGAATAAATATCCACATCAACGAAAAAGAAACAACAAGTTTTTATTATTTCAATTAATTAATCGTTGGAAACACCGCATAATTTCACTCAGGGCAGAAGATTTTCAATATGCGGTTCCGAGAAAAACGCATTTAAAACATGGGATGATTTTAGCCATAAAATCTCAACTGACCATTAATCATCTATACCTAGTCCATAAACCTTAGGTTTCTTGAAGAAACACATGTGCAACCTTGGTTTCAATTTTTGTTCTTTTAGCGAAGTCATTCGGAAGGATAAATATGCGCTTTATTACGGCGATCAACATGAATCTGGCATGTGATAATTTACGAACGGCCCCGAATATCAAAAAATCACTTTGCTCATATATTCTACACTATATCGAGATACAATTTATGACAAAAAAAAATTCGATTCCTCGGATCCAACACACGGGATGACCCCCTTAATTCGCAATTGTAAGTAGCTACTTAATGGAACCAAAAAGTGACACATAAAGGGACTGCTGGTGGTACTCCAAACAGAAAGAACAATGGGCTATCTCGAGTTTTTTCCAGCCAAACTAATACCAGAACAAGCACAAGATCTGCTCGAAATTTTCATTGGCGTGGATGCTTATAAAACACTGGAAATTGAAAAGTCCTTTAGCTGACTGTCTAGGCCAGAAATTTCCATATAACTGTACTACTGTTTGAAGCAGAGAAACTCTTAAGGCAGACTACCGTCGAGCACATCCTCATACATTCTAGACATTACGAGGAAAATGTGGAAGTGAGTGATTTATAACATATTGCTACCGGTGGTTGAGTGGCTGGGAAACTTACTCAACCTTTGGCGACAGCAAACTAGTCATTGGTCACTGCAAGACAACTTGCGGAAAGTAAAATGGTGGTGTAGATTGGGCTGTTATTATTAAGTAAAAGTAACGCATTTAATTCGATCATTGATGCCTAATAATACGGTCTTAGGAACGGCCGATGCATTTAGTTTCCTGACTAGACATAGTGATAGTATCCGACCGATAGAAAGCAGAGAAATATGCCTAATGACAAATAGAAGAAACACGTTGTCTCCGCCGATGCCCTATGAGGGTACCACGCCAAACATTGTCATTTATATTTCGATTTTTGATAGTATGATAATTTTAATCTCACTTGGTTACGAAGCAGGATGTAGATGGCTGCAATTAAGAAGTGGCTGGAAAATTCTGAGCCAACCTTCGTGGTTTACAAAAGGTTAGCCGTAAACGCATTTTCCGCTTCGGAACAATTTCGAATGACCCACAATGGAGGTATTATTGGAGCAGAGCGATCGGCAGTTTTTACTCCTCTTCATCTAAGCAGCAGACCTCTCGGACGAGAGCACTCCCTAAATAGCTACCAGATGTATCCGAATCATTGAAGACTGCTTTCGAAGGGGAATTCTTTGGCATTGAGAAAAGTGGAAGCTAAATGTAGGTCCGTCCTGCAATATGATATTTTTGAGCAGGAGTAGAGAGGGAAAAAGTAGTATTGTGGATGGGAATCTGTCAAATAAATACCATTCCAGCAATTACTAAAAACACTACTTTAATTATTTGGATTTAATTATTTGGTTCATAGGCTCAAAACCATGTTTAGAGATACCACTCCAATCAACGGGGAACTCGAAGCTGTAATAGGTTTATGTATACATGTTTCAGCATCCCTCTTGCTAGGTTATACCAGTCATAAAATGTTGATTTATTTGAAGAACCATGTGAGAGTTTTCAATACCATATAAAAAGTAGAATTCGATCTTTTCATGCGAAATAAATTAATCATTAATTGCGTAGCAAAGGATTAGTAAATCGATGTGATATCTGCCTGGCCACCTTTGTCAAATATACGTATACTTCTGCATAACCTGCAACTTTTTGAGTTTTTTTCTCTTCTTAGTGTAGGATTTCCTAGTATCTTTGTACTTCAAGTTCCTTATCCATTACTTTCTACCTGCCTATAAGATTAGTAAAATTTTTCTTTTCAGTATTTAACTTTAAACAAGTCGGAATACCGGAAGCTCGCGCTTCGGGTATAAAGGTTTTGTGTTCATCTTATGTAAGAGACGCACATTTTTCTGTCCGTATATAGCTGCAAATCCAACATAATCCTTCATATTTTTCCAAACTACGAGACATACGTACATATTAGAGCCGTAGATATCACGCTCACCCTAAACAAACAAACAAAATTACCTACTATACACATATATGCACGTATCTAAATTTATCGTACCCATATTTCCGATTTGTCTTATATCTAACTGAATTAGGCACTACCCGCAAAGTTCATTAGTACGCATATATTATATACCTACATACACACATGTCTGGCTGACAAATAACTAAAAAACTAAAGCAAAATAATTCTCTGCGACCCAATTCGAAAGAACTCATTTCGTTGTGATATTGACGAATTGATATGTGATGATGACGTCATGCGGGTTGTAAAGTGAACGAAATTCACAAAAAATTGTAAAGTTTCACCCCCTATAACTTTGTTAATAATAGTTGGATTTTCTTCAAACTTGACCAAACTGTGCATTATATTCTTCATTACACGCATGCCAAATTTTGTACTTCTGGGATGAACATAAGGGGGGGTGCCGGGTAAATTTCTAAAATGTGGAAATATACTATTATTAACTTTATTTGTGCATATATCGGAACCGGATATATTTTGAGGCCTAGATTTCGTAGAGATGCACCACTGTGATTTTTTTCAGATTTTTCGGTTGGATAGGTTCTGAGAACGAGACCTGTTACACTTTTTGTGGGTCATATTTTGAACCCTCACTCCCCTATGTTTCATCTAATATCAAATATTGAACCAGATTCGAAAAGTACTGATTGAGACCTTTCATTTGATACCCTACATGGCTACATTCTGTGAAAAAAAATTTGCACCCTCCATTCACATGTACGGGAAGCCCCCCCTTAAACTTAACGCAAGATGGCGCCACTTACTGCATGTAAAGGGATCACCAGATTGCATACTCTCACCAATTTTCGTGACAATCGGTCTAGCCGTTTCCGAATAAATAGGGTGTGACAGACAGACAGACAGACAGACAGACAGACAGACAGACGGACAGACGGACAGACAGACACCGTCTCGATTCTAATAAGGTTTTGTTTCACACAAAACCTTAAAAACGAACTCTAAAATTTGTTTAAGGTGCTGACCTCCTTCAATCAGTTAATCCTCAGCTTATTGTAGTTAATATGTACTTGTACTTCCTTTCAGTTACTCTTGTTATCATTTATGCATGTAATTGCTTCCTCTACCGGCAACTACATACACGAGCAGTGAAGATATTGGTTAATATAATAATGATATTGTCAAAGGACGTTGTATTGCGTCCGAAAAAAACTAACTAGCTAACTAACTTTACTGGTTATAGTATACCTATAAACTATATTAGGTCATTTAAGCCTAGGGACTTTATTAAGCACCCTACTTCGGTACATGGTATTAACAATTCCCGTCGTCTTAACCTGCTTTGCACAAGTGCCGGACACTGTCCCGCAATATATGGGTAGGTTTCTCTTCTCATATAATCTATATACTGTAATGTTCATCCCTGTGAGGAGTGGCCAGATCTCCCATCAGGCGCGACCCCAGGTGGCGGATAGGGGCATACCTATTGATGTGTAAATATGTGTTCATGCACTTTTCTTTTCTGACTGTGCATGGGCTAGTGTTTGCTCATCTCTGGTGCGCGGACCAAAATGGCTATGGGAAGGATACCCAGAACATAAAACCACCATGGAAGACGAGAGAAGGAGTAAACTTACGGTGCAGGGGCTCGGAACCCCAGTACCGGCGGCTTTTGGGAGTGAGCAAGCGGGCTCCCGGTCGTCGATATCCCTCGACCGCAGTGCCTCGGTGGTGGACAACTTGGCCACCTTGGCATATAATGTTACAAGTGATTTGGATCTGGAGAAGGAAGTGTTCAAGCGAAGTACGACCTTACCGAGAACACCAGTAGCAAGAACAACCAAGGATGAACTGAAGATGGATCGTTGGACGACAAAAACTGTAACAACACCCACCGCATATGTTCAAGATGCGCGACAGCAAGAGGTGCTCCAGGAACAAGATAAGGATCCATTCAAAAGAAGCTCATCAACTTTGAGATCTCCACCAATGCCAAAGACGATGAAGGACAAAGTACAGGCAAGGTCAACAAACGCCAAAAGTGAAGGACCGTGTAAAAGGGGTAACCTTGCCGGGACTTATAGGGAACAGAGTCCTGATCTGGAGGAATTACCCTTCACCCAGCTTGGTGCAAAAATAGTTGAGCTGTCCGAGTTTATCAAGGACAAGCACAACGTGCACCAAGCCATAAAGAATATGGTGAGGGCTATTAGAGTGCTCTACAATAGATCACAGGAGGAAAAGAATAATAAGGACACGCCGAACCCCGCTGTGCCAACAGTATCACAAGCGACCCAAGTGACGCCTAACCGTACTACCATCCAATTCCAGCGAAATAAGCGAGTACGTGAAAAAGAGGGGGATCCTGTAAATAATCAGCAGGCGCCTAAGAGAAAAAAAGGAGGACAGGACATCCTGAAAACCAACACCAACAGGCCAGAAGGAGGAAACCGTACAGCGAATCTAGGAAACTCGACCAGCGTTGCGAAGCCCAAGACCAGCGAAAACGATGGATGGACTAAAGTTACCAACAAAAAAGCGGAACGAAAAGCAAAAGTGCGAACTCGTCCAGATGTAATTGTTATCTCCAGTAAGGGCAATCTGTCCTACGCGGAGATACTCAAAAAGGTCAAAGCGGATCCCGACCTGAAAGATCTGAGCGGAAATGTAAACCGAATCCGAAGAACCCAGAAAGGGGATCTCATGTTCGAGCTGAAAAGATCCAGCGTGGGCAAAACTGATGACTTTCGCACTCAAGTGAAAAACTCACTTGGGGAGAATGCCGCAGTGCGTGCCCAAAAACATGAGATCTATATACAATGTAAGGATCTCGATGAAGTAACATCGAAAGAAGAAATTTGTACTGCTCTGAAGGAGCAATTCAAGTTGAAAGAACTCACCGAGGAGTCAGTTGTGGGCTTGCGAAAAGCCTATGGTGGTACTCAAACGGCCACAATACGAGTACCAGCGGAGGCGGCACAGATGTTGTTAGCTGCCGGAAGGGTTCGGATTGGATGGGTTGTTTGCCGTTTAAGGGAACAAATTTCACTGAAGAGGTGCTTTAAATGCCTTATGTTTGGGCACTTCGCGAAGGCATGCACCAGCAGCATTGATCGATCCGATCGATGCAGAAGGTGTGGGGAGAAAGGTCATATTGCCAGAGAGTGCAATAGGGACCCCAAATGCCTATTGTGCGAAGTAAAAGAGGGACAAGATAACCGGCATATTGCCGGAAGTGGTAAATGTCCGGAATTTAGGAAGGCGCTCACTGCAATCAGAAAATGAGGTTTATCCAAATAAACCTCAATCATTGCAGGGTCGCTCAGGATTTACTTGAGCAGGCCACGTTCGAATCTGAGATGGAAATCGCCATCATAAGTGAACCGTATAGACACCGTCACGGTGGCATATGGGTCAAAGATTCGACTGGGGGAGCGGCAATATGGGCTTGCGGTCGACAGGCCATACAATGTACTGCAAGTCAAGCAGGCAGTGGCTTCGTGTGGGCGAAAATAAGTGGTGTATATGTATACAGCTGCTACGCCCCGCCAAGTTTGACACTGTCTGAATTCGAGCAAATGCTTGATAATCTTGTTCTCGACGCGAGGGGACGTAGTCCAAAGGTGATTGCTGGTGATTTCAATGCTTGGGCCTTAGAGTGGGGTAGTAGGGAATCAAATGCTAGGGGGCGCAGTTTATTAGAAGCTTTTGCGCAGATGGACATAGTTTTGGCCAACGAAGGTGCTGCAAACACCTTCCAGAAAGGGGGGTCAGGCTCGGTTGTAGACCTGACCTTTGTCAGCCCTTCGCTGGCGCGTGGTATGTCCTGGTGCGTCAGTGAACGCTACACCCACAGCGATCACCAGGCAATCTTCTTTGAGACATGTGTCGAGCCACAGGCCAAAGAGCTATCATGCCCAAAACCGAGAAAGATTTCAGGCTGGTCTGCAAAATCTTTGGATGAGGAGACCTTCATAGAGGTGTGGTTAGATCAGCCTGATAAAGCAGGCACCTCTACGGAAAGAGCCGTCCATCTGGCTCAATGCATTGCCAAAGCGTGTGACGCGTCCATGCCTAGAAGGTGTTCATTCCCCAGTAGAAGACCAAACTACTGGTGGAATGATGAACTGACCGGCCTTCGATCAGCATGCCACCGAGCCAGAAGAGTGGCTCAGAGGGCGGTAGGTAGAGTCGAACAGGGACAAAAGGAGCGCGCCTATAAGGCAGCCCGCAAAAACCTCAAGCTCGCCATCCAGCGAAGCAAGAGGGAGTGCTTTAAGGAGCTCTGCTCAGAAGCGAACATAAACCCGTGGGGGAATGCCTACAGAATCGTGATGGGACGATTCAGAGGCCGTTCATCTCCGCAGATCACGTGCCCCACCCTCTTGCTAAAAATCATCCAGGGGTTATTCCCCCAGCAAGAGGAGAGCACCGACACATTCCAACCACCTCTGAATGTGGCGGCAATTCCGCCAGTCACCAGAGACGAGCTGTTGGATATCTGCGGTAGAATAGGAGACAACAAAGCGCCAGGCCTGGACGGAGTACCGAATAAGGCCCTTAAGCTTGCCGTGAAATCCAGACCGGACATGTTCGCTGAGTTGTTCGAAGCGTGCATGTCCGAGGGGATATTTCCAGTGGCATGGAAGCGGCAGAAGTTGGTACTTCTGCCTAAACCAGGTAAACCTCCAGGTGAACCATCGTCATATCGACCCATATGTCTCCTGGACACGGTGGGGAAAATGCTAGAGCGGGTAATCTACAATAGATTACTCCCGGTTGTTGAGAGCCAAGGCGGCCTTTCGGATCGGCAGTATGGGTTCCGTAAAGCCAGATCAACCATTGATGCCATCAAATTGGTTACTGGCTTGGCCGAAGATGCAATTCACGGAAAGGGTAGTACCAGCAAATATTGCGTGGTAGTAACCCTGGATGTGAAAAATGCATTCAATTCGGCCAATTGGAATCTAATACGGAAATCTTTAGCGAAGGTTGGTATTCCCGCCTATCTCGCTGCTATCGTCGATAGTTATTTAACTGAAAGGAGGCTCTGGTATGACACCGATGACGGACCCCAGGAGTACGTTGTTTCCGCGGGTGTCCCGCAGGGCTCCGTATTGGGCCCACTACTGTGGAACATCATGTACAACGATGTATTTAATCTTCCCCTTCCGGGGGAAGCCACAGTGGTGGGTTACGCTGACGACATAGCGCTGGTTGTTGTCGCAAAGCATCTCGAAGATGCTGAGTTATACTCAAGTGAGGCAATCGGTGCTGTTAAAAGTTAGCTAAAGAGCTCTGGTCTGACACTTGCGGAGGAAAAAACGGAAGCGGTCCTCATCACTAAGCGCCGGAAGAGAGATTACGCCTGTATTAGAATCGGGAATCATATCGTCACTTCCAAGCCGACCATCAAATACTTGGGAGTGGTGATAGACAGGAAGCTTAGCTATAAGCAACATGTGCGGTATGTTTGCGACAAATCATCCACTGCAAGTATGGCCCTGGCAAGGATGATGCCGAACATTGGAGGGCCACGGCATACCTCTAGGTTGCTTATAGCCAGGGTGGTGACCTCGATCATGCTCTATGCGACCCCAGTTTGGAGGGAGGCGTTGTGGATGTCAGGGAACGCTACCAAACTGAGTTCGGTCTACAGGAGGACAGCCCTGAGGGTATGCTCTGCCTTCAGGACTGTCTCAGATGATGCAGCATTCGTCATCTCTGGAATGATGCCGATTGACATCTTGGCAGATGAGATGGCGAACATATACAATGCAAAGCCAACCTCTTCCTCATCGCGGACGAGGAAGACTGAAAGGAAGAGATCCATAAATAGATGGCAAGAGCGGTGGGAACGCTCGGGAAAGGGCCGGTGGACGCACAGGCTCATTCCTGCCATCAAGGAGTGGTTGGAGAGACGACACGGTGAAATTAATTATAATCTCACCCAGTTTCTCACGGGGCATGGAGGATCTCTCCAATACCTTCACAGGTTTAAATTGGAGACCTCACCCGATTGTCCAAATTGCAATGGAGTCCCAGAGAACCCAGAGCATGTATTCTTCCACTGTCCGAGATTTGTGGAAGAAAGGAGGAATCTAGAGGAGACTCTAGGGGAGGTGCTGGTACCAGAAAATCTGGTGCCGAAAATGCTAGCACATCAAGAGAATTGGGATGCGGTAAACTCCATGATCGCATCTATCCAAAATAAACTGCGAAAAGCAGAGGAGAGGAGAAAAACGCGCTCACGTGCGCCGCGTATAGAAGAAAGGTGACAAAGCTAGAGTGAGCTGACTCCGCCCCGTGATGTAATACCTTATGGTGGTTCCGCGGGGCAGGGAGGGAGTCGGGGGTGGTTTTAGTGGGTAAAAATCCCACACGCTGGTGTGTCCAGACCAGTGTCTTTTTGAAGATTTCCACCTCCTCAAAACAAAAAAAAAAAAAAAAAAAAGACAGACAGACAGACAGACGGACAGACGGACAGACAGACACCGTCTCGATTCTAATAAGGTTTTGTTTCACACAAAACCTTAAAAACGAACTCTAAAATTTGTTTAAGGTGCTGACCTCCTTCAATCAGTTAATCCTCAGCTTATTGTAGTTAATATGTACTTGTACTTCCTTTCAGTTACTCTTGTTATCATTTATGCATGTAATTGCTTCCTCTACCGGCAACTACATACACGAGCAGTGAAGATATTGGTTAATATAATAATGATATTGTCAAAGGACGTTGTATTGCGTCCGAAAAAAACTAACTAGCTAACTAACTTTACTGGTTATAGTATACCTATAAACTATATTAGGTCATTTAAGCCTAGGGACTTTATTAAGCACCCTACTTCGGTACATGGTATTAACAATTCCCGTCGTCTTAACCTGCTTTGCACAAGTGCCGGACACTGTCCCGCAATATATGGGTAGGTTTCTCTTCTCATATAATCTATATACTGTAATGTTCATCGATATCCGTAGCTTCCCCAGATGATAGTTTAACCTGCAGTGACTGGGGAGTATTCCCACTATAATCCGGAGATTCTTCTTGGTGAGCTGTAAACAATTCAGCATTTGGGTTCTAAGCCAATCTGGCCTGGGACCCAAAATATTCAGACCTTATTGAGCATAAGCAGACTATGCTACATGTACGCTTGCTTCAACCAAAATGGGCAGGAAGACTGTCAGGCTGCATACCGTACTTTTCACCGGCAAATCAAAAAAGAGCTATGCGAAATATAGCCATTATGGTCGACAGTGCAGCCGTTGTCAAAGCTTTAAAGTCTGCAATTACAGCCAAATGTAGTCAGTTGCCAAACTAATTAGCACAACTAGCCTACTTCTAACTTCAGGAAGCGCACGCTAATCAAGGAAGATTTGTGGGGGGCAAATAAGAGCACAAGAGCTTAAGAGCCAGACACATGCGGATCCTTACAACATTACAACGATCTACAGGGGACATTAGCGAGCAGGAATTCATGTCGACATAGTAATAAAATGAACCTCTAGTGATTTCAAAGAAATCTCCAACTGTGGCTTAGTAGTTATCTTTCGTGAACTCCCTGGGATTCAAAGCTCGCCAGATTTTACTCCTTCCTTCTTATAACGGCTATTGAATTGATGACTTTAGACTCTGGCCTAATGTTTTTTTTATTTTCAGACCCAATTGGAGTCAATCCTAAATTTTAGTTTGCTTGGCTAGATTATTAATTAAATTCGTTGTAGTTCATTAATAGCCAGATATATCACAGAGGAGAAGCATGCAATAACGAAAAGTAATTGAAGGGTAACTGAGGAGGTTAATTAAGCATTGCAAAGTCTAATTGTCTACAGGATATCTGAAGATAAAAGGATGAACGCGAATCTGGGTAACATTAGCAGTTGGCTTTTGGAATCAAGAAGTGGGAGTACGCAATTAAGTAATTAGAATTAAATTTAGGTATTTAAAGTTCAAACTGGACTCTAAGTATGTCAGACTAAAACTCGCTGAGGAAGAGGACAGCGGATTCACGAAAAATCGGTATGTGGGGAATATCAACTTTCATTCAGTTTTCAGGAAAATTTCGTCTTTTCTTTTCGGTTTCCACAAGGTCATTACTGATTCACTCTCTGTAAAGAGGGAATTTAGTCTTCCCATCATTCAAAACCAAAAATTCACTATATTGACAGAAATTGTAAGAAATCGCTTGGAGGAGTTATTATAACAAACAAAATAAAACCCCTACTTTAAAAGACTTATCATCGCAATCATTTCCATGGACATGTGAGGGACTTTAAAACGGGGCGCAAGTTGGGATGCAGGAAACTATGAGTTGAAATCATCTACGAGCAGTTAGAACGAAAGTT
This sequence comes from Hermetia illucens, assembly GCF_905115235.1. Taxonomy (NCBI): domain Eukaryota; kingdom Metazoa; phylum Arthropoda; class Insecta; order Diptera; family Stratiomyidae; genus Hermetia; species Hermetia illucens. Next base: position 145,326,696 of record NC_051849.1, read on the forward strand.
GAGGCGCAGTTCCATTGCCACTAAATATTCCTTTTTTTCAAACTATAAGATATACGCACATATTACAACGTAGATGTTATGTTCACGCTAAATAAACAAACATTGCCAATTACCGAATCATCATCATCAACGGCGCAACAACCGGTATCCGGTCTAGGCCTGCCTTAATAAGGAACTCCAGACATCCCGCTTTTGCGCCGAGGTCCATCAATTCGATATCCCTAAAAGCTGTCTGGTGTCCTGACCTACGCCATCGCTCCATCTTAGGCAAGGTCTGCCTCGTCTTCTTTTTCTACTATAGATATTGCCCTTATAGACTTTCCGGGCTGGATGATCCTCTTCCATACGGATTAGGTGACCCGCTCACCGTAACCTGTTAAGCCGGATTTTATCCACAACCGGACAGTCATGGTATCGCTCATAGATTTCGTCGTTATGTAGGCTATGGAATCGTCCATCCTCATGTAGGGGGCCAAAAATTCTTCTGAGGATTCTTCTCTTGAACGTGGCCAAGAGTTCGCAATTCTTATTGCTAAGAATCCAAGTTTCGGCGGAATACATGAGGAGTGGCAAGGTCATCATATTGTACAGTAAGAGCTTTGACCCTATGGTGAGACGTTTCCAGTGTAGGCTGAAATAGGCTCTGTTGGCTGACAACAACCGTGCGCGGATTTCATTATCGTAGCTGTTATCGGTTGTGATTTTCGACCCTAGATAGGAGAAATTATTACGTATTACCGAATACTATATTTATATGCATGTATATAAACTGATCGTACACATATTTCTGATTTACTTTGTCCATGATATTACACATATGTACATCTAAAGTGCATATATTGAATACCGCTTTTTTAATGTACAAATATATCTAACTGAATTAGGCACTACCCCTGAAATGATTAAGAAGCTAAAACGAAATGTTTCCCTGCGACCCCCCAATCACGTAAGCTCACTTTGCTGTGGTATTGATAAATTGACATGTATGATGACGTCATACACGTTGTAGAATGCATGAAATTCATACAAATTATAAAAGTTTCAACCTCTATAACTTCGTTGGATTTACTTTAAACTTTCCATAGCTATACCTTATGTTATCCTTTATGCACTTACCAAATTTTCCGGTTTCCGGCTAAATTACTAAAATGTACTAATATACTGTTATTAACTTTATTTGAGCAAATATCGGAACGGGATGTATTTTGAAGCCTAGATTTTGTTCAGATACACCACTGTGTTTTTTTTTCAGATTTTTTGGTTGGATAGGTTCTGAGAGCGAGACCTCTTACATTTTTTGAGGGTCATATTTTGAGCCATCACTCCCCTACCTTCCATCCGGTATCAAAATAAGACCAGTTTCAGAAAGTACTAATTGAACCCTTACATTGGATACCCCACGTAGCTACAGTGAAAAAAATGTTGCACCCTCCATTCACATCTATGGGGATCCCCCACCCTCTCAAACTTAATACAAAATTGCGCCACTTGCTGCATGTAAAGGAAATAACAAACCACATGATCTCACTAATTTTCGTAGCAATCGGTCCAACCGTTTCCGAATAAGTAGGATGTGACAGACAGACAGATAGACGGACAGATGGACAGACAGACGGAGAGACAGAAATCGAATCGATTCTAATAAGGTGTTATTTCACGCAAAACCTTAAAACTGCGATAACCAGCAGCTGAGGTGGAAGAAGCACTTCACTACTATTACGACTCGATAACGTTCGACGGAATTTCACTTCTTGTGAATAGTATTGCAAATTACCGTGGGACCACGCCATTCTTGCTCAAACACCTCGACTACGCCCTTGATATCTGTTCACCCGCTGACTGAGTCAAGCACTTTGACGAAATGGCTCTAAATTTGGCAAAGGAGGCGAGCATAATCGAACTAAAGATAACGTTAAATTTGTCTTCGCAGTTTTTTCTAAAAACAATATTAAGTTAAAGACATTCCCAGCTAGGATTCTCTCTGTGCTACTATATAGAAGTGGTACATGATTCAAGGCTCATCAATTCATGTCTTCGTCGTGTCATCAGGGTTCTGCCCTAGGACAACAGTTAGTGAAGAAACTGTTCGGTCTACTAGTGAGATCCTTGTAGATGTGTTGGCAGAAGTGGCAGTGGATAGATTACATATCAAGGAAGGTTGACAATTCTTTTGCCGGGTATATCATGCAACGGTAGCCACTATCCCCAGATGGTCGACCAGCGGCTCGTCCTGAACTACGTGGCGTAGAATAGTGAAGGGGTGTAAACTTCTCGAAGCTGAAAAATATTACCATTGCCGGTTGAGCTAGCCTATATAAATTAGCCTTATTAATACTGGATTAAGTTACCCGTTCTAACTCCCCGATTTTCAAACACATATCACTCGATGCACTTTGACCTCTGCAAGGCCGTAGGCCTGTAAAATTTCTGCCACAAGCAGAAACAGCCTCGAGTGTTACAAAATGCAGAACATGATTAAGCATCAGAGTTTAGTAGAACAGACCGTATTCTAACTAATATACATACATACATATGTATATAGAAATGAACATGACTTCGTTTCTAAACTCAGCCGATAATTTTCTTGGACTTGAACTCAACCTAGACTCCTCTCTATAGAAGCGAAAATAACATACTTTGAAATGTCTGTCATTATGTTAGGCACGGTATTCGTGTCGTCTGGTGGAACTCGATCTCCATTTCATCCTCAACAAAGCCAGCAACAAACCAACCAACGAAACTAAACAAGAAGAATATATGCTGTTGTATCTTAAAATCAAAACTCGAAACATGTAATCAGATGCGTCCGCCACCGCAATAAAAGTTGGGTCAGTTCGAATCTTCTCCGTACTTCGATCTAGTCAATTTCATGAGATCTTTTGTTCATCGTCAAACCGAGGCGGCCAAAACAAGAACCATTCCCAGTTGTATGTTAGCCATAATTTTCAGAAAATGAGGTTAAAATCAAACTCGCGCCAGCAGAGTCTAGATTGAGTGCAATAAAGCCATAAAGCAAACATTACAACCGTCGCCGCACTACACAATTCAACATTGCCAAGTCATTCTGCAAAATTGTTTTCCTATAAAAGCAGAAAAAATAGATCTGATGCGAAAAGGCTTAGCTAACTGTGCCGCCTCTATCATCCATGGTCGTTGGCAAGATCTGATTCACTTCGCTCGTTCTTAAATTACTTTCGAGTCGAAACTAAGGAAGATCTAGAAGTTATTGTTTATACAGGTAATGCCTGTATGGACCACTGCTTGGTCAAAAACAAGAGGAGGAATGTAATCCAGGCATTTGAGACGAGAATTGAGATTGAGGTTATCAGGTAAATTAAGAAATCTTTTTAATGGCAGTAAAATTTCATTTGCAATGAGATAGATGTTCTGACTGATAATTGAATCGGGTCTTGAGAAAAAAATTTGCATATTCTTCCCTACTTTCACCAAGTACATCGAGGTTTGGAAAACGATTCTGATTTCAAACTCGTCTAATTCCATCTTTAGCACCTGATCGTGAGGGTACAAGCCCGTTCAACTGTTCACACAGATTGAGTATTCTATGCAATGTCTGGCAAATTACGATATCTGCATCTCGTCAGAATGAGGCCAAATCAATTTTAAGATGAGGGTCGAAGTCCTCTCTTGGGTGCAAAGTATCTATCACCTGAGTAATATTTAAATATATGAAAAGCTCATTTTATCGAAGAAAAAGACGGCTGCATGCCTCAAGCATATAATCTCCACATTCTACGTGATGGAGTTTCCCTTTCAAATCCCTTTCTTGCCTAGATCTTAGGAGCACTCCACTGCTTACAAACAACACTCCTACTGTGCAAAATTATGCCACTTCAAAGAGGTAATTTGCCAATCTACAATTAATAAACTCAGTTCGTTACTTAAAATTCACAGGTACTTTCCGAACAATATCTTTTTATCACCGAATAAAAGTATCTAAATGTATAGGAACGTGGAATCACGAAGAAGGCGCATTACATATCATAAATTTTTATTGATGACCTACAACCTTAACTTATCCTTGAAATATTTTTTAGGAATTCGTGGTTTCATTTTTATTTGTGTCTCAATTGTGCCAGGCACCAAGTCAATCATCTTCAGTGTTTCGTGATTATTGTTTTCTGATTGTAATTGTTGAAAGCAAGGCCAAGTGAAAAAAGAAAAAGATTTTTTTTTCCAGACTTTACCATTCTTTTGATCAGAGCTATAAAGATTTATGGAGATTTCTTGAAATTGGACAAATTGATTTCGTCAAAATAAAAATTTTATTTAGACAGGTATGACTCCATCTTGGGAGTTTTTTTAAATGGGTTTGCATGTACTTATTTTTGATCAAGGGTGAGCAGACAAATGAGTTTCGATGAGAGTTGAGCTTCTAGGTACTTCGCAGTTAAATGGGTTACAAATTCAAGTATAGAATCTGTAATCTTCTATGCAAGGGTTAGTAACATCCTTGTGGAGTAATTGAACAGATCTTATCCTTAATGAAAAGTCTATATTATATTTTAGAATGCTGTGAGGACACCGTCAGGGAAGCAATTGCTATAGTGACACATGGGCAAATGTACTAGGAAGAGAATATTGGACATCCTGAATGTTTTGCCCCAAAATAAAGCCAGCACAACGGTAGTTTGTATCTCAAGGATGCTTGGAAAACATAAATCCAGTTTACCGTAGAAATCAAAGTAATAGGCGCGGCCGTACCTTATGAGCAGTTAAGAAAAATATGTGGAGCTCAGATAACGTCGATATTATTTTACATGAACTGAAAGGGATCAGAATTTTGACGATAGCATCACTGAAGGGCAGGTTTTACAAGATAAAGCACTAGATTTTTATTTAAAATTAGGCAATTTTATGCACAGTTGGTGTGAAATCCTGCCAAGGTTCATTGTAAAGTAGAATTAGGAGTATCCAACATTGATATCGTTGAAAAGGTTCGAAGAATAGAAAGGCCAGATTCTGTTTGAAAAAACGACTTCGATTCTGACATTGACGACACTTGAAGCTATCTGAAAGACGTTTTCATAATGAAGGAAACGAAAAATTGAACTTAAAAATAGACTCAACACATGTAGGGATAGACAATAAATTGATTTTGTAGTGGCTGTTAAAAGGCTAAATTGAAACACAAGGTAGGGTCCGCTGACCATGGAAATGAAAAAATGACTAACTGAAGTTTGCAGTCAGCAGATAGCAGTAATTTCTAAATTACTGCCCTGAGGGTGCTCGTGTTATTCTGCCAAACCGCTGTTTTGGATATTAGCATAGCTTGGTCCATACAATTAACTCGATTTATATTATCAAGAATGGACTCACTGAATATATTCAGCCATGTTCTTGCAAAAAAAAAAGACGTCTGAGCTTTCTGAAGGATTGGTACACATTCGCTTAGGCAGGAATCCCGGCTGATGCTTCTCAGTAGAACTTAATATAATTGTTCCTTTTCCAGCAGGTACTGTTGTAATGTGCGAGTTTAGTGAAAATGCATTTTTTTAGGTTAGTCAGTGGAAAGTGAAGACGGAATTATTGGCGGGAATGGCAAAAATCTCACGAGAATTTACATCGCGTCAAATCGGCAAAATCTAATCCACCTGAGAATGGACATGCTCGACGTTATACAATTTTGTAAATTTCCATCAGTAGCATTTATTTTTGCAGTCAGTAGCTGAGGTCGGCACTAACTGTACCTCATTCGCAAAGAATAAGGTATGGTTCCTGCTCCAGTGCTCCACACCAAGGAATTCCAGGGTGAATGGCTACAATGAAATCATCGCCCCTATTCGATGTGATTCCTATCCCCTTAGCATGTTCGTTGACGTATCGTTCGACAATGCCCATTAATGTCGAACCGAAACCGCGGTTTTCCTGATATTTATTTTCATTTCCATTTCTGCCAACGCAGCATGATCAACGACACTAATGACGAGCAGAAAAAGCATCGGTGACAGAATTTAACCTCGGGCACTCCGTTTCTGTCTTTGAATCCCCCGGAAGTTTTATCCGAATGCAGGATTTGGAATTTTCGAACATAACATGTCACTTTGTTACCAGCTGTTAGCTACTCTCAAATGTTCATTTTGAGTAAAGTGCTCCTCTTGTTGACATTCTCTACAGCCCTTTCCGAATCGATGAAGAGCAGGTGAAATGGAGATCTCGATTCCCTTTTACGCTACAATGTTCGGAAGAATGGAAGTGTAGGCAGTATGGGAGGTTGAATACTGGATTATTCTGGTTATTATTTTGCGACTCCTCTGTAGACTGTAGATAAAAATTGGTTACGGTATTCTTTACTTCTCATGAAAGATTATTAGAAAGTATAAAAATGCGTGGGTTAGTAGCGTAAAGTAAACTTGATATCGAAACATCAACTACGCAGGATTGAGTCGTTTTTAGAACATTCTCAACATCAATATCAAGTGCCCTAAAATCCTCACTTTCTCAAACTTCAACGAAGATATATTTGTACTTGCACTTGAAATATATTCCTTGAGTGTTCCAAAATAGTTCACTAGAAGTCAGTTGATGGATGCGTCAGTATGATTTTGTAAAATTTGACCTTTAGTACGGTATAAACTATTGCCGAAGTAAAACTTCGATAAGAGTCTGTAGGGTCCAATGCTTTCCCGACCATCGGAGTAAATTTTTTCGCTTCTCCTCCAGCAGTATAGCACTTCTTGATTTTCCCTATTCTACCTTCTTAGCTCTTCTATTCCCTTCCCCAGTGGGCTGTTATCAATTTTCACTTTTTTCTATCAATCTGCTTAAAAACTATAATAATTTAGTAAAAGTTTTCCATTTTCATACCACCCAAAATTCATAAACGCCCATAATGGAATTATAAGGTTTATACTATTTGTATTTTTTTGCTATTGCTGGCTTTATTGTAAGCTGAATATGTGTGGTTAGTCAATAGCCGATGAATATCTGTGTTCTTGACATATTGTGTGGGGAATCTAATGCTGCCTAACTTTCTGGGTGTGTGATTCTCATGTGAATTGCGGTAAATTGCATTTGAAGGAAGAGCTATTATTTAAAATGCGCAGTCGTGACGTTCCTTTCGCATTGACAAAGCAAAAGTAACAGAAGGAACTTAATACCATTCGGGATAACTCGATCATATTGTAACCAGAGGCTATAAACAGTAAAATGAAAATGAAATATAGTTGCACTTATAGTACAGGTTCAAAGCGTCATATAATATTTTAGCTTAAAACGCCAACCGCACTCTACCGGGGCGTGATAAATGCATAGTCCTACTCCTCCGGATTGGTGATTAAAAGACTTATTAACAGCCCGTTCGATTAAAAATGCATTAGTTCGAAGTCCATTGCAATGCCTCATAGAAGATGGATTCAACACAATGACCTTGCAAACGAAAAGTGAATTATTCTTTCGGTACATGGAACATGTGATCAATGCACAGAACAGGAACATGATTTCGCAGTGAGATTAGAAACGTAATAATAATAATCGTTGGCGCAACAATCCATTTGGATCAGGGCCTTGAAGTGTGTTAGAGTACTTCATTCAAGACCGTAACGGTACACTACAGTATAATGTAGGAGGCAATGTGGTCAGCATTGCGCTTGCCCGAGATTATTACCCTGATTTGACTTAGGTACTCATTCGCAGCTGATTCGACTGGTATCCGACGTCAAATCACAATACAAATCTGACTGCCACCAGAGAGATTCGAACCGCGACCTTCCGTATAACAGCCTTGTGCTCTAACCGCGTCGCTATCCGGACACGGATTAGAAACATACGAATTCAAAAGTGGGAAATCTTCGGGAAGGCGGGAGTCTGGACAGGTTATCAACTTCAAGCTTGCAATGAAAGATTATGTGCGATTATGATTATTCAGTGTTAAAACGAGTCTTATTAGCACCCTAGAGTTAACATACTACTTCCTCTCTTAACTGACATAAAAATCATTCTAGGTTATTTTAACGCGAATGTTTAGAAAAGGATGCTTTCAGAGGAACATCCGGATTCGACAATGGAAAACTGATAGCATCGGCACATGTAAAAGTATTGGAGAAGGATTATGTACCAATTCTGAACAATAAATCCGACATTTCACTCTAAGAAGTTTCGCATTGAATCAGGGATGGCATCACAGCTATCGGGGATGATCTGGCAGGATCATCGGTGAGAAAGGAGTAATTGGTTCGACCATTGGTCATTCATTAGGTTCGGCGAGAAAAAGTTCCTCAGCTTCATTTCCGGCTAGGCAATCTTTTCGCTTATTATTCAAAAATTTAATATTTTTTCCTCTCCATCGCGATAAAGCGGCGGATCGGATGAAACTTTGATGAAATACAAAGGCAGCCAGTTAAAGCCTACTCCGTCCACAAGAAGTTTCTCTTTCATTAACGCACTGTGTCCGGAAATGTTTCTATACGTTACACACAAGCTTCTGAGTTGATTTGCCGCTTTGCCATCCGCAAGTTCTCCAGAGTGAGGGTTTTTGTAGTTCAACCATTTAAAGATAGAGGAGTACTCTAGAATACTTTATCTGATCTGATTTACAATATCTATTTGGTAGGCTTCTCTTCTTTTTCTCAGTTTCAACTTGTTCAAAAAAGTCTTTCATTTCGGTATCCTTATTCCTTTAATCTTTTTGCTAACTTTATCTTGTTTCCTTTGTCAGATGACTTAAGCTTTTCTTTTTTTCTTCTTTCTTGTTTGTTGTTGATCATCTTTATTACTCCAGCATCCCTTATCAGTATGAATTTTTTGCATGCAACCGTCGTCGCCTTTCTTCTGTTCTGTTGCGTTAATGAAAATTTGCTGAGCTTGTCTCTTTGGGGAGCCGCGTTCATTGGTGTTGGTACCAGGAAGGCTTGCGGTTTCGTCTCTGCCCTGGGAGCAGCGTGACCAAAGTGGCTACTGGGCCTTTTTGCCTTTTTGCATATAACATACAGGCAGTTTTTAACATGAATATAATTCATTCCCATAGAGTGCTGTGAATTATATATAATGGAGCAAACAACGCCCAGTAACCACTTCGGTCACGTGCTCCCCCGCAATTCATCTGACCTTGCCTCTGCCATGGATAAAGCCGCGAGTTGTCTTCTTTGATTTACAAGTCTAGCCAGGTCCAGGAAACATTCCCTGTTTCATTTTGCAGGTTGGAGCGCGGTCCAATTTAACGTTTAAATGACATGTAAAATTTTGTAAATGACACCTGAGACACTCAAGTGTCCAACAGAAACCGCCAGATTTCCGAGCCTGACTACCTTAAAGGCATGCAAACCCATGTCGATAAGACGTTTCAGTTGAGTGGACATGATGAGCTCTACTATTTTGGTCGACTTTCACCAACTAGGATGATATCCTGATCATCGCCCAATCTCATAAGTCAGTAAAATGTATAACTCTACTTATATACGTTATTAATTATATGACTTCTTGTGGGGCATCATCATTACTATTTTTATTAAGAAGATTTCCCTATTATTTTAGCCCTTGTCCTTTTCAGCATACAGTCAATTTATCTAGACTGAATTCTCTACTTCTCCTGGTTCTCAACTCATAGTTTAGCTTATCAAGTCAACACTTCTTCAGCCGTTTTTTTTGGTTCATTTCCTATCGATTCAAATGTCCACTCTACTCCTAACTATCGAGTTATATTCAAAGCGGTGTAAATAAATGTACTAACGAAGAGGCCTGTCGCACAACTTCTCCACGATGAGTGCAGCGCTATTATTATGATAGTATTGAGGTCCACTCCCTGCGGCTGATAACAGCCAAATTGGATTTTGCGCATTCTCAACTTTGAAGATAACGATAAGGGAATAAATTTTGTCAACAAATGAAAATTTCCGTGCAACACCAAGGAAGAGTAACAACTCCATTGCTGGCTACGCGATGCAGTGGAATGCACTATGCCAAGATAGCCGACGAAGGGGTCACCTTTGGAACACACGGCGTAGGGCAGTGGAGGAGGGGCAAGCGCCTTGGGATGTTCTGGAGGAAGCTGAAACGTATTTCGGCAGACGGTGAATGGCGTGGTGCCCCATTAAGGAGTGATTTGCAGCCTCTGTGCTAGCCTGGCTCAAAAAAATTAATTTTACAAAAGCTAGATACTTATATTCAAAAATGAAATGTTGAAAATTTGGTCCCAAAGCCAATCTGAAAAATTTCTTTGAACTTTGCTCAACTGGGTATTTCCTCAATTTATTCCAGAAATAAAAGTTCCAGCAATAATGAGTACCGTTTATGAACTTTTTTCGGTAGTATGTGAATAAAAATTACATCGATGCAAATAATCAAACTTATTAGGAAAACCCACGTTCCACCTAAAAATAAGAAAAAAAAAACAAAAACTTCAACCAGAAGCCTCGAATCAAAACCAAGAGACCCAGTTACTTTGAATCCATCTAGATGAGGAAATCTTACTTGAAGCCTCATAACACATCCAAAATTTTCACCTTAATTATCCATCAAAGCGACCCATGTAATTTCCTTCTGTATCATTCGCTCCAAAACCGAAAAAACTCTTGCATAGTTTTTTTCTGAAATAAAAGAAATACCTCCACCTCCTTCGAGCACTTTCATCACTCAATTAGAGGGTGTTCAATCATCGTCAGCTCAAAATATCTTTCATTCAT